>NW_016690424.1:0-20217 GCF_001604755.1 Lepidothrix coronata
CTGCCCACACCGTGGGCATCCACAGCTGTGCCCGGGCACAGAGGTCAGCCAGGACTGGGGCCTTGGGTCTTTGCTGGTGGGACCACCCGGACACTCGGCTGAGGGTTTATTTCTATTTATTTGTACATTAAGGTGGCCCAAATCCTGCCCTGGTAGGGCAGGACCACCTTCAGACCGGGCTACAAGGTGGGGTCTGCCCTGAGGCCGGGCTGGTTCAGCTGACGTGGTTGCTGAGGCCAAACTCTGTCTCTCAGCTCACTGCATGCAGCTGCTTCCCTCCCTCCCCGAGGTTTGCCTCCCTGTGCGGGCACCTCTGCAACATCCCCTAAGGGAGGACATCTCCTGAGCAGCCTTCTGAAGTTGTGTTTGGGGGGTGGGATCCCACAGCTCTGGCCTGGGAGACTCTGGCTGACTCCAAGATGTCTCCCAGGTCTCCTCCCTGAGCTGCACCCTGAGCTGGACATCAGGAATTTCACAGCTTACCCCTGGTGACTCACAGTCAGAATGCACAGGAAAACTGTAGCTGCATTTCAAAATACCAAAGGCTCTGTTGTCTCCTTCCCACCATTGATTTTCCATTGCCCCAGCCCTGCCCCATCAGGAACCTGCCTGCCTGTTCTCCCTGCAAGGCTTCTGCAATCCCACTCATCCAGGTCCTCCTGGACCTGGATGGCCCTTTGGGTCTCCGAGGCCCCATTCCTTCTTATCTGGGAGCATGTTCTAGTGAGAGATGACTCATGGAGGTTACAGTCCAGTCAGGGGCTGCAACGCAGTTCTTAGATGATTACTTTGAAGGCGAGATCAAGGCACACAGCTCCAAATATTAGGTCTCAAACAGACAACTCGCTTTATTTGTAACAATAAGTAAAAGGCGAAAAGCCGGGGGGCGGGGGGGAAGAAGAGGAAGAGATAAGGAAAAGGAAAGGCTACAAAAGGAAAAGTGCAAAAAATTTACCACCACCAGTGAGAGAACTGGGTGCAGTTAGCCTCAGGCAGTCAGGGAAGGACCGCTGGGGGGAAGTAGGTGGTACTAGAACCAAGACAGACAGGAGACGCAGGCAGGTGGGACACGAGCAGGACGGAGCGAGGAGTGGGGCCAGCAGCCAGCACGGGACCCTGGGCAACACCACCTGGACTGGACCGGACCCTTGGGCAACGCTGGGCACTGCCTAAAATACCACCCGGTGGGCACTCACTGGCCAGCTTGGCTCCGGGCAGATCTTTCCATGGTGTCGATTGGTGCAGCTGCGGTGGGCACTCACTGGCCAGCCTGGCTCCGGGCAGATCTTTCCATGGTGTCGATTGGTGCAGCTGCTGGTATCCAGGCTGACTGGCTCTGCCAGGGTGGGAAAATGGAACAACTTTCTGTTGGAGACTCTCCAGGGGTTCAGCAAGCAGTCCACAATGTCCCCTAGGTCGATGAAGACTGCTCTGCAAAGAGCTAAAGTGGGTGTCTGCCACTTTGTTCGGTCGCTGGGCTCCAGGGCGGGGCACTTGGCACTTATCTCAGCTGATGGAAATAGCTTCATTAGAGTGAAGTGGCTAACTGCTGCTTGTGCAACTTTAGATGGCTTCGAAGAAGCCTTGCCCAAGGCGCTTAATTGCCCCATTAACGCTTCTGGTGCCTCGCCAGAGCGGCCAATTACCAGTTGTTTATTGCACTGGTCAATGTAAAAACAAAGTAGCGAGTTAGAGATGGAGCAATCAATTTCTTACATTCCACCCCGTGGTTTTACATTGACGGGGGAATATCAGTATAGCCTTCCTCACTGGTGGTGACATAGACATAGAAAACTGGAAGGAAAGCGAGGGCAATACACGTAGAGTGACCTAACTTATTCCATCCCATGTTTGGACAGTGACTCGAGGTGCCACAGTCGATCAGGAAAAGACCACGTGACAACTGAGAGGGTTGGAGCAGAGTGGTAGCTTCGAGCAGCTATCACACTTTATTAAGGGTGGTTCGCTCTATTTATAGGGTAGGCAGGGAAGGCTCTAGAAAGAAGGGAGGAGCATGGGACTGACAGAGGTTGTAACCAATCAGGGAAGGAAGGGGGGAGCATGGGACTAACAAGGACCAATAAGGGAAGGATCTGCATTGCGGCAAACTTTAGCCAATGAGAAAATAGGAGATAAACATGAGGGAGAAAATACTATAAAACTTGATAAAACCGGGGGTACAATAAATTCAGTGCATGCATTAACAGTTTCTAATAGTCTCATTCAGTTAACAGTCTCTATTCTGATATGGTAGCAGTGTAACACTTCACAGGATGTTCTCGTCTGCTATTGCCTCGGCTAGTGTCCTTCATAGCTGCTGTTTCCAAATAAGAAATTTCTTCTCTTCACCACAGGTGCCTTCCACACTCATCAGTCCATGATTTCCCTTGTAGTAGATCTAATTCCAGTAACTTTGTAGGAAACTTACCTAGAATCATTAGGGTTTCTATTGCTTTCTCCTCCCCTGGCAGCCAGCATCTCACCCTTGCTGTCCTCTGGGGCTGGATATTACCAAAAGCATCTGCAACGAAGAAGCCTTTTCAAGAGGGAGTGACACCACAGGAGGCTGTGTCTTCAAGTCTTAGAGCAGATATCTGAGCATTGGTATCTATTAGAAAAGTTAGAGGGGTTTCACAGCGACCGATAGGACAGGTTAGCAATAAGTCGCCTTTTGAGCTTTGGTAAGCCTTCTCAAATAAAGCCACCCTTCATCCCCCGGCTTATCTATTGGAGACAAAGAGGGAAGTTTCCCTTTTCCTCTCCTTTCTGTGATTCTATCACTGGAGGGACCGTGGCTGAGGTGGTTTAAAGGGGTTCCTCTTTAGCTGGCCATGACTGGACCAACATTTCTAGTTTATCTGTGGACTGACCGTCCATAAGAGGAAGGGCTCCTCTAACACTGGTCTTGGTTGGGGCCATCACAGCAATTTCCCTGCGAATACATTTGGGAGGAACCCTGTAGTGGGTCAGATCCTTGTCCATGAGATACCAGTACTGCACTTACTCTCATGGACTTCCCTTTTTCTCTCTCCTTCAACTCTTGTCCTTGGGCTGCTAGAGCATGGGTAGGTTTCCTCTCCCACCGTCTCATGTCTTTTCCATGATCGACTAGGAAATACCACAGCTCGGTTCGTGGGCTCGGTCCGCTCTCTCTAACTGGAGAATGTCTGGCTCTGACTTCAGAGGCTCTGGTTTGCACTGGTGACATGTGGAAGCTGTTTTCCTTCATCTCCTCTCTAAGTTTCTTCTGTTCGTCTTGTACTTCTGTAGTCAGTGCCTTGAGGTAACACAGCCCGGCTAAGGGTGACGGGGAAAGTCCACTCAGGGTCCGACACAGGTTGTAGGTAGTGAAGGAGTGAACCACTTTATTAAAATGGCTCCTCTTTATATAGGGGAGCTCAGAGAACTTTCTGGAGTATTACAAACAGGGGGAGGAGTTTGTTAAAGGGAAGGTTGCAACTGGATACAGAACACAAGGGGAGGGACTACAATTGAATATGGATAAGGTAGGAGGGATGACACTCTTGTTTAGGAACAAACCATTACAAAACTGGGGATGGGAATTTACCATTCAACTTGCAAATACCAACTTAACATAAGCTCATCATTCTACTGTGATAACTTTTCCCTTATTAAGTTATGTTCATTGTCTTAAACAAAGTCCTCTTCTTCTGCTGATTCTTTTAGGGCTGCAGTCCATCTCTGGTAGGCTTCTTTTTCTCTTTCTTCTGCATCCACATCGAGGCTCTCAACCATTGTCTCTATAGTGGAGATACGGGCCCATAATGGGGTGTGGACCATGCTGTCGTACATCCTGAGCCCACTGTCTCCCTGTTTCCTCCAAAGCGCAGTGATGCCAAGAAATTGGTGTACACGGATGGCCCTTGCTGTGAAAGGCTCCACCACATCTGTGACATACACCTGACATCGTCAGGGTTGTGACTGGGTTGCCCATCCTTATCAAAAAGTATCTCTAACAGTGCCATTTCTCTCAGGCATTGGATTCTTTCCTCCATGGTCTTCCAGGCCATCTCATAGTGGTGCTGCTGCAGGAAGTCTCTGTAAACAAACTTGTCTCTCACACCTGTTAGAAGTCACTCCCAGCGAGAAAGGACTCCCTCATGAATGCTTGCTTGATACCCAGATCCTGGGCCAGGGATCCCAAATACCTTGCTTCGTTGCCATCAAGTGGCAAGCCTTCACCCATAAGGTTCCACTCTTGAATCAGCCAGGTCAAAATGGGCTCGTTTTGGCATCGAGTAACGTTGTTCCGTGTATTGCAGAGCTGGTCATATGACAGGGATTCGGGAATGATCTCAGGCTCTGGGTCCTCCACTGGTTGTGAAGGCCCTGGTTCCCCGTCCTTGTTAACTGGGCGTGTTGACTTGGCCTTATACTTCTTCCTCTGCACTGAGGCCACTTCTGCTGGCTGTGACTTCCCTTCTGGTGTGACCGGGGACTGAGCACTTGTGATGTCTATTGGTAAGCATGGGCTAAGGTCCAGCACATTGCTATGAGCTGTCCATGTCTGGAATTTATGGTCTGATGTTCTTTCAGGCACTCAGCAACCTTACAGGGGATCTGTGTTTGGTCAGGGGAGAGCTTCCAAACAATGGGGGAGAGTATTCCTTCAGCACCTGGCCTATCTCCTCCCATGCTCCCATCCAATCAGAGTGATTGATGTCTAGGGCAGGCTGTTGGACCATGGCAGATGGTTGGACCGTGGCAGGTGACTGAACAGTGGCAGGCTGTAACACAGCAGCAGGCTGTTGCACAGTGGCAGGTGGTTGGACCATGGCAGGCTGTTGCACAGTGGCAGGTGGTTGGACCATGGCAGGCTGTTGCACAGTTGGTTGGACCATGGCAGGCTGTAGCACAGTGGCAGGTTCCTGCGTAGGGTCCCTAGTGACTGGGGTAGGTCTTGGGGCAGTTACCAAAGACAACCTCACCCTGTCTCTAGCTGCTGGGTAGGCCACACTGAACAAACACAGCAAAAACATCATCAAAAATAGAATATCTTTAACGTCCAGGGGAAAAATCAACCATTCAGCAGCTACTGTGGTAGGGCCATATGAGAAGTGGGTGAAGGGTTGGGAAAAAGCATTTGCCTGCATTCCTCTCCCAAAATAGGTATCACTATCAGTAAACTTCCAGAAATTGGAACCTGGGTTGTGGTAGTAATGCATCCATTTATATGTATTCCAAAAGAGGGCCAGAATTTTTCAGCCACTGGTACCAATTTACAGACTTAAGAGCAGTCACAACTATTGCAGCCATGGTGTCCGTCTTTAAGAAGTGATCCATAAACGGAAAGACCACATACACTGCCAAATGCCAAAAGAAGTTGGACCACATGATGACTAATGGTGTCTCTATATGCAATACACAGGTGATTAAACAAGGGGGTTTATTCCTTTTCCACCTTTCCTCTAGTCAAGCCCCACGTTGGGTGCCAACAAATGCCTGAGTTTAACAAGATTACAATTTAGAAATTAGGAGACTTCAGGTGGAAGTGTGGAAAAGGAAAAGAAACAGCTTTTTATTAACAAAATCTGAATAAACAACAAATGGTGCAATCAAAAACTTTCAGAAGAAACAAAACAAAGTCCCAAATCCCCAGCGGGGGGAGGAGAAACCCACGGCAACCCGGGGCAGGGGCAGGAAGGCAGGACCGTGCCGGCAGTTCAGAAGCTGCTTGCAGCCACGTGTGCTCACAGCCAACGATGAAAAAGTCCTTTTTCCCACAGGCAGTCCCGAAAGCAGAATACCTCACTCGGAGATGGGTCGGTCTCTCTCTCTCAATCGTTCTCTGCGACATGTCCCATGGGGAAAAAACTTCCTCTCAGGAAAAGGGAAAGAGGCGGCCCAAAACCAGGCTCCTGCTCTGTCTGGTCCCGGACCAAACCCAAAAACCCCTGAACGAAGCACTCCCCACCCTCCCCACAGCAACCTCTGCTTCCCCAGAGCACTCCCCGTCCCCTCTCCCATGCTGCCCAGTGCGCGCGGCTTCGCTCCATCCCCCCCATCCCGGACGAAACAGATGGGGGGGCATTTGGGAAAAAATTCCAACATCACTTTCAAACCTATGACACTTTTCCAAGCCCCCTTTGCCATGTAGATGTGTCTTGGTGCTGCTCAAACTCATCCCAGGGAAGGAGCAGGCTGAGGGTTACTGGCAGTCCCTTCCTGCTGCTGCTCTAAAGGATGCTGGTGCCAGGGGTGGGACAGGGCAGGGTGGGAAGAGGGAAGGGAGAAGAGGGGAGCAAACTCCTCCAGAGAGGAGCTGACTGTGGTCAGTAAGAGAATAGGATGTACGATAAACTGACACTTCAGTCTTGTGTCTTCTTGCTGACTGAATGATTCATTTAAGTGTTTTGAACCAGATTCTTACATAATTTAACAGTGTATTGGGCAATTAAAAGGCATAGAAGGCCAAATGGAAAACTAAGTGAGGTTAAAAAAAAAGGAAAAAAAGGCTGCTTGTTCCCATAGTCCATGAATTTACTGAAAAAGGAGTTTTTCAAGAACAAAGGTTCTTGCTCCACTCCAGGAATAGTGTAATTCAGTGCACCAGAGAGATTTTCCCTTAAAACATTGCTGATGTTCTCATGCTGCCATGCATTAGTAGAGATCGGGTAATTTCCCACTATTTATGTTTGATTTTTGTTTGGAAACAGTAGGAGAAAAAAATGTGCCCACTGTGAAGATTCAGTTCATGCAGGTCGGTTGTTATTTCAGCTGCAAAATAATTCCTGCATGAGGAACTCCCAGAGGCTTTCCCAGCCAAAATCCAGTGCCACTGGGGTCTGCAGTGGGCTCTCCCCTAGCACGACTCACCAGGCTGAGCTGCTGGGCCTGTTTTGTTTGTTTGCTGGTTTTTACTGGCTCAGAGTGGCCACCCAGGGTGCTGGGAATCCGAGGAGATCGTTTAACAAGGCATACAACAGATTTGTTGGTTCCTCGGAATCAAATCAAACTAACTGTGGGTGTTCAGCCTGGAGAAGAGGAGGCTCAGGGGAGACCTTGCTCTCTACAACTGCCTGAAGGAAGGCTGGAGAGAGGTAGGGTCGGGCTCTTCTCCCAGGTAACAAGTGACAGGACAAGAGGAAACAGCCTCAGCTTGTGCCAGGGGAGGTTTAAATTGGATATTCAGAAAACTTTCTTAATGGAAAAGGTCATAAAGCACTAGAAAATGCAGCCCAGATTTGGACCTGGCACCTGGGGACATGGTTTAGTGGTGAACAGCGTGGTGGTGCTGGGTTGGTGACTGGACTTGATGGTCCCTGCCATGGGCAGGGACACCTTCCACTAGACAAGGTTGCTCCAATCCCATTCAGGGATGAGGAATCTCTGGACAACTTAGCTTATTTTTTTTTCCCCTAAAAGGCAAATTCTCTTCCCTTTCCCTTTTCCTTACACCTTACCATAAATTCCTCCACGGTGTCAGAGGGGCTTCCTCCCCACCAGATTCTCCAACACTCCCAACACCTGTAGTCAAGTACCCACTGTGAGCAGATTTGCCATGAGAGGAGGAGGATCAGACGTGCTGGAACCCGGCTCAGAGATCTCCTTTCTTCTCTCAGGATCTTGTGGGAGCTTTGCATGGAGAAAGGACAGGGGGTCAGGCAGCCCCTCCAGCGCTCCCTCAGCTGCTGGAGAAGGAAGAGGAGGAAAACCAGGAATGAATAAAAGGCCAATAACTAAGTACTCTCCTAATTTGTCTCAGTGTAAATTATGTGGTCCACTCTGATGTTTTGTCCACCTCCATCCCCCAGTGCATCTCCCAGCATATGGAAGGAATAAACCAGGTGTGAAGACTGGACAAGGAAAATGAGTTCACACTGCTTTCCTCAGGAAGGGAACAGAAGATCCTGCAACTTCTAGAGGAGATGAGAGACAGACAAGAGGGCCAAGGAGCTGATTTAGTGGCAGAAGTATCAGGGAGAAGAAATAAGAGGGGAAAGAAGTGGTTTGTGGCTGTGAATTGTAGGCCAGGCAGAGGACACCAGTGACAGAACAGTTTGGCACCTCCTTGCCCCAGAAGTTCATCTCTGCTCAAAGGGCATCCACAGCCTGGCCCACCCAGCACAGGTGACAGGAACAGCATAAAAAAAAAGGAAGTTAGTGTAAAAAAACTACCTAAATATTGCTGTGTGTTCCCAGCAGATTTTGCAGCCTGTCCTGAGCACCGTGGCCCTGGTTACACTGCTCCAACACCAACACAACAAGATCAGGGGGAGTGATTTAATCAGCTGGTTAAAATTGTGGGGACCACTTTAATCTTGCTGCTGCTGCTGCTCAGAAGGCAGAGGGTTGGGCCAGAGCCGCAGCTTTTGAGGAACAACCAGTGACAGACCGACCCAGGGACTGAGCAATGAGGCTCCACCTCCGCTTGGGAAGAATTATTAGCCCAGCAGGAGCCCAGCCCCCGAGCAGGACCCCTGGAACTTCTGCAACACAAACAGTAGGGAGTTCATTCATTCAGCAAAAGATTTCCTGCCCTTATCTGCCCTTCCATATCCACTACACCTCTTCATTTAAACAGCCATCCTGGGAGCACTCTGTCCTGCCCCCGCTTCTGCTCCATGTGAAGATGCTTGTCTGTTATGCTGCTGCTCTGTGGGTCTCCTGGGTCCCTCCCACTGAAGGAAAATAAATCTGTTTACAAGAAACAAGCAGCTTTATGTAAACTACAGCCACGAGCTGCCAATTCCGTGTTCTCCCAGCCCAGAAATGCATCCTCCCCCCGGCTCCATCAGCTCCAGGGGTGTGTCGCCATGAGGTCATGGCACTGGGGACTGGAAAGCACCAGACTATGCCTTGTGTCTTATAAATACAGATGTGTGATTATTATCTCATGATAGCCATCAGAGTTCCTGCTGTAATGATATTCCTCATAATTTATCCTTCAGGAGCTTTTAGGTTGGGATCAGCCTGTGCTCAGAGCTGAAGAAAACTGTGCTCAGGGTATGCTGTGTGAAACAGTCCCTGTGCTCCTGGTGCTGTCTGTTCCCTCAAAAGATGGAACTGTTGCATTTTCCTGAGTTCTCATGATGTGTGTAACCAGACAGTCGGATAATTTCTAGTTGGGATGATGGATAGTAATGCTCAAACCACTAATGTCACTAAATATGGCTGCACGAGATTAAATACGAATACCCTTACTGTCAACCACATTCCCTTTTTTTATTACCAGATTATATGGTAATATGTTATTATAGTTCTTTCCCTATATTTCTTCTTTCTATATGTTGATCATCTAGGAGGGCTGCAGCTGCAGCAGGAGTGGAAGCACCCGGGGAAATGACTCACCTCCCATGGGCCAGACGTGGATTTGGCCCCAGCAAACCAGAGGAACACTGACATAAAGGTGGAGCGTTGTGTTATTCAGGGAACAAAACATCACAGCAAAGGACTGCTTTGAGTTTGCTCTGTTTCTCAGTAGACTTGTGAAGTAAGTGGGAAGAAAATGTCCTCATTGTTGCATTTAAAAAGGTCAAGTGTACAAACACCTTCAGCTGCAGATGATCTGAAGGACTCCGGTTACGGCCCCACTCCCTGCTGCTGGGAGGCTCCAGCCCCAAAACAGAGCCCAAAACTGGGCTCCAGCCCCAAAATGAGCAGGCTCAAACTGGGTGAGGTTTCAAGAGACAGCAAGAGGTTCCCTTTTTCTTTATGCTGCTTAAAAATTCCTTCCCTCTTTCCACTAAATAACCTGTACAGGCACTGTTGGATGTAGCTTCCAGTTGCATGATTTCTTCTCCCAGTACTAGTGCTGAAGTGTCAGTGCCCCTCAGGAGGGACCTCTGTGAGCACTGGGATTTGCACTCTTTGCACTGAAGTCCTGGCAATATAAAGATGTTTTCCCTCTGCAGTTTGCAGTAAGTCAGGGGCATCCAAACTCTTCCAGAGCAAAGCTGTTTAAAGGATGGGTTTAGTCTCTGAAGGCTTCCAAGGAATCCTCCTTGGAAGCTGCACTGTGGGCTGCAGCACATGCAGGGCAGTCTGAGATGTCCCTGTACCCTCAGAGTTTTAGACTGAGCTTGGAAAACGTGCATCCCTCACCTAAGCATCGTTAACGTCAGACAAGTTACCTTTCCCCTTTCATTTCCAGGGCTGGGAGGGAGGAGGGAGGAGGCTTGGAATGGCAGTGCAGGGTGGTTTTGGCACTGTCCCACCTCCAGCAGTCTCTGCTTTCCCCCCCTGTCCTTGCAGGAGCTCTGTGGCTTCACCCCATGAAAATACCCCATGGAAAACCCTCTGCCCCATGCAGAATTCAGAAGTAATGCAGAATCTCTCCCCACTTCTCCCTTTCCCAGAAATGAGGCTGTGTGTGTGTGCACATGCCAAGTCTCAGCCCAAAGAGAGTTTTATACCTGACTTACAACCCACTGAAATAACTTTATTATGGAAGCAGTGACATAACTTTGTAGTAATGCAACCCCCCCCCACTCTAATGCTGGTGGTTTATAGGCTTTTATGAGGTGTGTGCACAGGAGGTGACAGGCCCAGCATAGGCAGAGCTGGCAGTGCCTGCCTGGGACCCTTCCAGTGAGGGGCTGGTGGCCCCAGGGTGCCTGGCAGCCACGTGGAGATGGAGGGTTCCTCTACAGCAGACCTGGGACCTGCGAAAGGGACAAGGACATGAGCTGAAATAGCTCATGGCAGGGCTTGGCAGGAGCTCCTTCACCTGAGAACAGACCATGGCCCCCCAAAATCCTACAAGTTCTTCTCCTTAGCCCTGAAGGGGCAAAAACAAACCCAGTTTTGTAGGTGCTGCTATTGATTAGCTTCTGTTGAGTTGAATGGGCCAAACAAAACCAGAAGCAAAGGAGGAGAAGAGAGTATCTGCTGTGCTTGCAGTGTGGACCACTGGCATCAGAGCCTTGTAGCTGTGGGTTTCTGCTGTTATGGAATGAAATGTCCTGGGTGGTGCAGTTGTATTTGAGGGAGCTGAGACTCCTCTGAACAGCCAGGTAACTCTGGATCATCCCTGGGGACCAGGTATTGATTAGAGTATAAACTGTATCTACCATGATCTTGCATTATCATTGTTAAGAAGACAGACACTTCCATCACTTGGTCTGTTCAACCTGGAGGAGACTGAGGGGAGACCTCAGTGCAGTTACAACTTCCTTGAGAGGGCAGAGGAGGGGCAGGCCCTGAGTTCTGCTCTGTGGGGACCAGGGACATGGTACTACATTTTTACTGTAGTAACAATGAGTCTAAAAGGCTGAAAGAGAAGTGAAGGGAAATTGTGGGAACTGTTCCAGGTTGAGGTGATGTTTTTCTTCAAGATACCTAAATGAACCACGTAGCGATTGCAACGAAGGTGTGAGAAGATCTGTTGGATAAAGGGCATGAAGAGGCTTTTGCAGGCCCTCAGTGGGTGCAGGAGATGAAGGAGTCCCAGCAGCAGCTCCTGTGAAGCCTTTTCCTTGCCTGTGCAAGGGCAACTGGGAAACCTGGCGGGTGGAGAGTGCTGCTCCTCGGGAGTGTTCCATGTGCAGCCTGCAGCAAGCCCCGTAACCAAAGCTGTGGCTCCAGGCCCATCCCAGAGCAGCATTTTCCATTTGTTCACTGCACACGGAGCACAAGCTGATTGAACTCTGAACCAACTCACACTAAATCAGTGAGGACAACAGGCCTGGGGAATGCAGAGACTGAGACAGGCCCCACCTGCATGGAGAACGTGCTGCAGCTCCTGTGGTGGCTTTTAACTGAAGTGACACAAAACCCCAAGGAAAACGACCAAGCAAAACCAAAACAACCCCCTTATGGGGTATCCAGGGTTCTCAAAGATGATGTCAAGCCTTCATGTGAGCTGATTAAACACCTTGGGGTGATTCTCAAGCAGGTGATCCAGGGTTAATATGTATTCGAAAGCTACTGTCCAAAATTGGGAAGAAATCAATTGAATGCCACGTATATGTTTATCTCACCTAAAGTGTTTTAGTAAATCTCTAGAGGCCTCCTTGTTATAGAAAATTAACTCTTGCCACAGCATTGTCTGAACTGTGTTTTCACATGTATGTTGGCACAAAATTCTGGATTTAAGAACAATTGAATTTGAACCAAACTTACTGCAGCTTTCAGGGCTTGTTTACCCGAGTCTGACCATATGGGGAAGGATAACCCTGTACATATGGATCATGGGATTGCAAATATTTATTCCTTTAACTCCATTTCTCTTCTTCCTTCCTTCCCTGCAGTCATGTCAGCACTTCATGTGTCTTTGGTCACTGTTTTCTCCATTCATTTTAAAACAAAAATCTGTGGAGATTCAATCTGCACATACAGCATGATCTATGCAGGTATGATCTGTAGGTACACAGAGGTTGCAGTATGGCCTGGAACACTTTGCTCTATTTCCCAGCTGAAGTGGCTCAGCTGCTCGGGTAGAGGGGAAAGGCAAAGGGAGAGACTGAGATCTCTCACAGACTTTGATGAACTATAAATTTTTCACAGCAGCAACATAAATATTTTACAGTAAAGGTCTGAAGCTTTCTTTCAGGGAATATTTCTCCTGGGAAAAATACCTAAGTTGGAGGTGATGGGATCAGATCCTCTCTACTCTGACTCTGTGTCACAACCTTGCCTGGTGGTCTCAGCCTCTGCCAGTGATTTACTGAGTCTATTGACCTTCACTGGTGAGAGACCCTCACACTTCAGGGACATGCTGCTATTGGGGTCCTGGCTTAGTCTATGGATTTCTGCCTTAATTCTGATTTTTATTTCCCAGAATAACTCCTGTTTCCTTCCATAGCTTCTCTTCTGATCTAGAATAATTTGTTCTTCTTATTTTTTTAATTTTTTTTTTGTCCATTGGTGTCAAGTCCACCTTGCTACCCCTAGTGCTGGTGTGAGATTCTTAAACATTATGGCCCATGGGCTGTTATGGGCCATGACATCATTCTTTTGGATGGATTTTTCCTTACGATCCTTCCTATGCTTCTAACTTGATCATCTTCCCTGGCCTCGTTGAACAGTGTCTCCACCTCTTTCTCAGGTACATCTCTGTTGGTTTTCTGCCTCCCTCACACCCCTCCTGAAGGCTTGAATTTTTCAAGCCTGTAAATATTAAGAGCAGAGCAGCTGGGGGAGTGCCATACTTAAATTATCTCACAGGTCATCTGTGCAGCTGCTCACCTTCTATCTGGGACCAGCTGCTGTGAGCACCCCAGGGACACAGGACTTTAGCCCCCCAGAGATCTCTGTTTGACTCCCTGGCCCTGTCAGAGGACCCAAAAGACCAGCTCTTTGCTGCAGGGAACTTGCAATTCATCTCTTTAGCACTCCCCTGGCAGTGCAATAGGTAAGAACAAAATAGGTGGATAGCAAAGTCCAGCTTCATAATTTCTAGCAAGATCAGAATGAGGAATTACTTTGTTTAACATGAGAACAGGGAATATTTTCAATATCCAATATGATTAATTTACATCAAATTCTAAGTAGATTAATTATACATACATCATGTTTCTTTTCCCAGATGATCATTTATCCAGATAACTCTGCAAACCAACAATTAGAGCACCATTCCCACTGCTCTGAGAATATTCTCTGGTGTTCCAAAGCTCAGCTGTGCAGCTGCTGAGCACAAAAAACACAGCTTTTGGAATGATAAAGCATCATGCAGGAAAGCCTGGTGCTCCTGTGCCAAAGGAGTTTGGATTCAAAGCAAAACTTCCAACAAACCGGTGTTTTCTTGCTTCCACAGTCTTTTCCTCCTGACTCTTCAGTAATTCCCAGAGGATGGGGTTGGTTGTGGCCTGTTCTGTCTTCAGTTCCCAAGCAGCACGTCACTCAATGATCTTGGGAGGGAAGTCTTTGGTATCTTTCCAGTCTTTAGTTTTTCTCAAATACTAATCTGGGGGTTGCTAATTACTGAGTATTCTACTTTTAGATAACACAGAGTGGGAAAAGTGCTGTTCAGACACAAACTCGTTCCTTTTCAGCTTCAAGAGGCAAATAGGAATTCTCTCCCTGCTCCTTCTGTTGGGCTGTGGTGCCACTGATGGCTCGTGGTGAGCTCTTGCCAGGCCTGTGGCCAGGGCACAGCTTTTTCCCAGCTCCTCCTTGGCAGCAGGAGCAGATGTGGGACTTGTTTTGAGGGCTGTCCCCTGAGCAGAGTCCAGGCAATGTGTGGTGGTTCCTCTGGCTGTGTTTCAGCACACATTTATTGCAGCCTTCTGTAGAGTGAGGCATTGATTGGTGTCTGTGTAGCCAGGTATTTGACTGGATATTGGGAATGAATCCTTCCCTGTGAGGGTGATGGGGCCCTGGCACAGGTTGCCCAGAGAAGCTGTGGCTGCCCCATCCCTGCAAGTGTTCAGGGCCAGGTTGGACGGGGCTTGGAGCAGCCTGGGCTAGTGGAAGGTGTCCCTGCCCATGGCAAGGGTGGAATGAGATGATCTCTAAGGTCCCCAGCAGCCCCTGTCCCACAGTGATCAGCAGCTGGGCCAACTGAATCAGTTTTCTGAAGGATGTTGAGCTCTAGCTCAGAGTCTCAGGTTGTTCAAGGAAATCTCCCTGAGAGCTTTCCCAGAACTCAGCTCCTCCTGAGCACAGAAGCAACAGGGAAATGACTGCCAGCCCACACCTTGGTGAGGCAGTAAATTAAGTGATGAAATACCGGAAAAGCACCTATGAAAGAAGTTATCCTGCAACCTGAGAAAGAAAAAGGAAACCATTTTGTGATTCTATTATTATTTTGTCCTTATTTTTACTTGTGAACAGACTTCAAGTCTCCAGTGATTTCAACTCCTGCATCAAACCCTTGGAGGAGGAGATGGTGAGCACACAGCTCACAGTCCTTCCATCCCCAGTCACTACGAACACCAGACTTTTATCAAATTTTCTGTTTTCATTTTGTATTTTTATAATTAATTATTTCTTTCAACACTCAAAATCTTGCCTAATTGTCAGTCCTGGAGTAAATCCCATCCCTGTCTGGTGTGGTGGGAAGGTGCAGGACTTCTGCTGGGCACCTTGATGCCTGTAGATCTTAAGCTTAGGGTGCTTTTGCACAGCTGTGCTCATGTTGGAAGTTAAACATAGTCTTTGAAGAATCTGCAAGGTCAGCAGTGAGGATTTCGAGTTCCTCATGGCAGAAGCTGTGTCCATTTGGCACCTACGGCCATTCCAAGGGAGATTGGGAATTGTCCATGAACAATTTGATAGCAGAGTGTTAAAATATCCACCTTTCCACCAGTAACCTTCCATAGCTTGGCTGAACTGCCTGTAGCTAAAGAACCACATGTGAATTTGCATTTTCAGAGGGAATTTATTTCCCTGTGAAGTCTGAATGCACTTTTTTAGCAGCAGCAGCAGCCTATTCAACGCTGCCTTGGCTCACCTGAAGCACTCATGGCTTTCACTGAAGGTCCACATTCACCTTGTGGCTGTTGAAAAGTCATCAGAGAAGCTGCTCTATGTTTTCCAAGAAGCTGGTTTGAATTCACCATCAAATATCAAGCAGAGCTCTGCTGTGCTGCCATTTTTGGTGAGGTTTCAAATGGCTTATTTTTGTGCTATGATGAATTTTAATAATTGCTGTAAGTATGCTATTAGTCAAAATGAAGGAGAAAGAAACCCAATTATTAAACTAGACTGCTGTGACTGGAATCTATAGCTGATATATTAAAGCCCAACTGTCATGCTTAATAATTAACTCAACCCGCTGGCAATTCTGGAAAAGAAAATGAACATTAATAATGAGTTAACTGATCATTATTTCTTTTCCCTCCTACCATTAGAACAATATTCTGCAGTATATCAATTAAACAATACAATAATTTCACATCATATGCACTGTGTGCTCTTGCTTTCCCAACACCACTTTTAGGTAATTATTGCTTTTTTCCAAGTCTCTGTTTGCTGCTTGGGGCTGTGTAAGGACTGAGGGAGCCAGTACAGGGTGCAAATGTTATTTTCAATGCCTTTGTTTGCACCTGAACCGAAGAGGAATGATCCACATCCAGACTGACAGGCACCTCCTTGTGAGGACTTTCTGTGCACCCAGAGGTTTCTAATTCTGACCCTCCCTCAGCACAGCTCACCCACCTGCTGAAGCCAAAATCCTGACTTTGCTGTGGAGTACACGGCCTCCCAGACTCAGCTGTGTGCCCTTCAGGGGGCTGTGAGCCAGTTCTCTACACAGGAGGGCACCTGCCCACCCTGAAAGGTGTGCTGATGTCACCTGGAAAGCCCCACCTTCTGTGGAGTGGCTCCATGACCATGATTTTCCCAAATTATTTTGGAAATTTGGGGTTTTTTAGTGATAAATATTCTTGCAGGGAGGATGGATAGGCTCTGGTTAAACGCTGCCCTCAGTCACAGTGGGGGCAGCCTCCAGGGACTCATTTTAATTTGGATCTCATCTCTGCATCTCGGTGAGCTCTGCCAGCTCCATCTTGTAGTCCTTGTGAAAATCACCTTTTGGGCTCTGGACCTGCCAGTGTTTGCAAGGGAGTCTGAGAAACAGTAGAAACACTGCACAAATTGGGAGTGTGATCTGAAGTTACTGCAAGGGGGATGATCCCCTGTCTGCTCAGGGAGAGGAAAGCTGAACGCAGGTGGCAGAGGAGAGCTGCCCTCAGAAATCTTCAGAGGCCTCCAGTGCCCACCAGAGACCTCGGGATGAGCCACATCCCTTTGTATATTTACCTTTTGGTTTGATTTTGGTGGTTATTTGAGGAGGAGCCTGAACTCTCCTGACAGAAACCTGGCCTCGATGACGTCAATAAGAGCTTATCAAACACGGGGCAGTGCCCACGGCGTGTCCCCAGGGGGCTGCAGGGATGGATTTCTTTTGCCCTTGCCATTCCTGATTAGAGGGCTGGATTTAGCTCCAGCTGGGCTTGGGGGATGGCTGAACTTGCAAATCACCTTTGTTTTTCCACGTCCTGCACATGGGCAGGGTGTGCTGGGCACAAGCCTTCACTCCCACTGTTTGCCTTTGCTGTTCCTTCCTCTCCTGTGCCCTGCTCCCCTCCAGCCTGTGGGCACGGGGCACCCTTGGGTGGGAAGCAGAGGTGAAGCCAGTTCTTCAGGGTCACTGATGAGCAGGATGGGGAGGCTCCCAGATAATTTACCTTGAAGTGGTTCAAACAACAGTTCTGAGTAAGTGCTGCTTGAAAGGGTCATTTAAAGAGGGGTATGTACATATAGACCAGATTAAAAGGGCTTTACCAGTACCTCTGTTACTTATAGAGGCAAATCAGAGTATAGCTATAGAATATAGTTTTAAAAAGGGAAAGGGGAATAAACAAAAAAAAACAATCCTCAAAGTGGAAAAACTTGGTTGCAGCCCAGGAAGGGAAATATTGGGATAAGGTTTCTAGGGGGCTGGATCCTGGTCCTTTGCCCTGCCCACATTCATGGATGTGGTAGAGAGGGATGTGGGGGAATTGTCTCCCTGTAGCACTAATGATAGAAGTGCAATTCCACATGTGGAGGGTTATGTTTCCGGGTCTGAATCTATGTTTTAAGCTATGTACATATTTTATTTTTGTATTCCTGATTTGAATTTTGCTTTCTGTGGTGTTTTCCAGGACTTGCTGCTGCTGCAGTCCTTGTTCAAGCTGATCATTTTGGACGTGGTGCATTTAAGGGCACAGAGATGGAACTTGTAAAGAGAATTTTCTGCATGGCAGCACTATCATTCCAAATGTTTATTGGAAAAAGCTTATTTATGCTGTGCATTAAAAATACAAGGATTTCAAGGGATACAGAATATCCTTAAAACATCAAAAAGTGGAAAATGATCCCACATCACACGTTGTCTATGCAAAAGCTTTATATAATATTTGCTCCAGTTTACATACATTCTTGTATTGCACTGCATGGGGAAAACACATGGAAAAGCATCCCTGTTTTGTCAGTATGTCCATGTAGGATGTGCTGAGCCAAGATATGCCCTGAGGTCTTTGGAGGGGTGACAGGGACCCAGCTTAGAACCTCCTCTCCACCATGGGCTCAAACCAGTGGCTCATTGTTTTTATGCTCTATGCATTTAGTCCTTTGCAGGGTCAGTGATGGGGAAGTTGTGTTCTGGTTGGTCTCCTACCAAACAACGTCCTGAGCCTCCTCTTCTGCTTTGTCCAGCTCTCCCTGGGTCTGCCTCAAGGGAAGAGAAGGTACTGGAGGGGGCTGAGGAGCAAGAAAAAAATGACTTTGGATCCAGCACTTAGAGAGAGACAGCTGGGAGAAACCCAAAAAAGCTCTTCTGTCTTTTTGGAGCTTCGGTCTCGGTATTGACCATTTTGTGACTCTGGAGAACACAGTATTCCCTGCTTTGGGGGAAAACACTGTAATTCTGCCTCTCCTTGGGGTGGATGTTATGGATCAGCCTGTAAAGGTTGCTCTGACCCTGGAAATGGCTGTTGTGCCCTTCTGGTCCCATTGCAATGCGCTGCAGAGGATGGAATTTGGGATTCTGGATCAGGGTGGGAACATTTTTTCTCTGAGCCAGGCTGAGAGAGCTGGGGGTGCTGAGCCTGGAGCAGAGGAGGCCCTGGGGAGACTTCAGAGCCCCTTCCAGTGCCTGAAGGGGCTCCAGGAGAGCTGGAGAGGGAGTTGGGACAAGGGCCTGGACAGACAGGACAAGAGGGAACAGCTTCCCACTGCCAGAGGGCAGGGTTAGATGGGATATTGGGAAGAAATTCCTCCCTGGGAGGGTGGGGAGGCCCTGGCACAGGTTGCCCAGAGAAGCTGTGGCTGCCCCATCCCTGGAAGTGTCCAAGGCCAGGTTGGATGGGGCTTGGAGCAACCTGGGCTAGTGGAAGGTGTCCCTGCCCATGGCAAGGGTGGAATGAGATGATCTCTAAGGTCCCCAGCAGCCCCTGTCCCACAGTGATCAGCAGCTGGGCCAACTGAATCAGTTTTCTGAAGGATGTTGAGCTCTAGCTCAGAGTCTCAGGTTGTTCAAGGAAATCTCCCTGAGAGCTTTCCCAGAACTCAGCTCCTCCTGAGCACAGAAGCAACAGGGAAATGACTGCCAGCCCACACCTTGGTGAGGCAGTAAATTAAGTGATGAAATACCGGAAAAGCACCTATGAAAGAAGTTGTCCTGCAACCTGAGAAAGAAAAATGGAAGAAATCCCTGGATTGAAGAGCTGGTTATCGGGCTGAGGGAGGAGGGAGTGCTGCTTTTGGATGTAGAAGAGATATCAAGGTATTTAGAATGAAGAGGGAGAAAAGTTCCTTGCATAGCAAAATTCCCTTAAATCTGAATTAGCTATCAATAGTCTGAGCAGTTTGGAGAGATGACTCACTGCTTTGGAGGGTATTTACTCACAGAGTTGCTTTAGATAAATCCCCCTGATGCCTCTGTTATCTGACACTTTTTATTTTTCTATATTTAACAGAAACCAAAGTACAAGTCTCTACTCCAGGAGCCATTGCCAAGGAGATGATTATTCATTAACTCTGGGTAAGGAAAAATGGGCTTAGCAACATCTAAGATCTCTGGGGGGAGTCTCTACATTAATTTCCTGTCAAATTCCTGTTGGTATTCTGTGTAAGCATTACTCCAAATTAATAATGCAAAGTAACTGGAAAGTAGCAGAAACCCATAGGCAAACATTGCAATTTTTTAGTCAGAACAGGTATAATTGATATTGTTGGATGCATCCTTTCCCCTGAAATGTACTAAACAATTTCTGGTACCTGAATAATTCACTGTGCACTTTCTATAGAAACTATAGCTAAAGGACATTTTAGCTCTCAATTAGAAATGGTGGAATAATAATTGCTAATAATGTGTTTGATTAATTTTCACTGTCATTGTTGAGCATATTTCTTATGAATAAATGCCTTCATTAATAGATTGGTGTCATAGAATATAAATAAATTATTTGGGATACTTCCCCCCATCAGTCACTGAATAAATTATTCTTGATTTTTTTCTATTCATTAAGCCAGCTGCATTCCATTAAGAAAACAATATAAACCATAATTCAGGGAAAGACTCTGTAACGCTTTAAAAACCCACAGGGAATATTTCTCTCATATCAACATTTTTATAGATGTAATCTTTTAACCTGGAAACGCTGGGCTCTGAGTCTAATTTGTGGAAATCACCAGAACTTTTGGGATAAACAACTTTGTGTGTTGGTGGCCAGTTGTCCCTGAGTCAGCAGTGCCCTGGCAGCCAGGAGGGCCAACCCTGTCCTGGGGGTATCAGGGGATTGTCCCGCTCTGCTCTGCCCTGGGGCG
>NW_016690424.1:20227-28970 GCF_001604755.1 Lepidothrix coronata
TCCTCCACACAATATTCTTCCCTGTTGGTTGCATGGCAGGAGAAAGACAGAAACTCTGTCTCATCCTTCTCATCAGATGCTGATCTGGAGGGGGAAGAACTGGAAGAGGTGAGAGACAAAGACCAGGCCAGACCAGATCTCTGAATCTTGGCTAAAATCTGTCTCTGGTGCTTAATGCTTGGAGCTGGAGGAGACTGAGGGGAGACCTCAGTGCAGTTCCAACTGCCTGGGCAGGGGCAGAGGAGGGGCAGGGACTGAGCTCTGCTCTGGGGGGACCAGGGACAGCAGCCAGGGAATGGCTGGAGCTGTGTCAGGGCAGGCTCAGGTTGGATCTCAGTAAAAGGTTCTTTCCCCAGAGGCTGGTTGGGCACTGCCCAGGCTCCCCAGGGCAGTGGGCACAGCCCCAAGGCTGCCAGAGCTCCAGGAGGGTTTGGATGATCCTCTGGGGCACAGGGGGTGACTCTTGGGGATGGGCCTGTGCAGGGCCAGGGTTGGACTGGATGATCCTTGTGGGTCCCTTCCAGCTCAGCACATTCTGGGATTCTGTGACCTTGGGCAGAAGGCTGGTGCTGCTGTCACTGCTTGTCCCAGAACTGGATTTCTTCCTCTTACATTGAAATTTCCCAGAACTGGATTTCTTCCTCTTACATTGAAATTTCCCCCTAATAGCTATATAAATGAATGACTATTTGGCAATAAGGGTTGAATGCAATTCATGCTGATTGCCTGATCTTAGGAGAGGGTCTCACACTGGCAGCAGTGTGGCAGTACCACAACAGCATGTGCACCCCTTACCTTTTTTCGCCACAATTAAGTGAGAAACTTTTGAGTGTTTGACATCATCTCCTATAATTCTCCACCTAATCACCAAAAAGAAGCCAGTATCCTTTTGATGTTTAAGCAGTAATAATCCTTTTTTCATTTCAAGGGTCTACTCCCTCAGTTTTATTCCTGTGACTAATTGTTCATCCCTTCCTTGCTGCTAAATGACAGTGTGGCTGGTGGCAGGAATTAATGAAACCATGAACTGCATCTCATCTGTGGCGACTCTTCCCTTTGCAGTCCACCTGGTCGATGAAGTTCCTCAGTGGTGCAGTGTGTCAGGGGATGAGAATGTCTTTGTTCTGGGGAGAGCTGCAGCACCACAACCACTTCAAAGGTGTGTAAAGAGTGAAGGGGTGAAGCTCTGATCTGGTGTGACACAGCACTGGTGAGTGCTCGAGGCTCCCTAGCAGTGTGTGCAGTATACAGTGGGGAAGGTAGGTGAGAAAGAAAAGGGTCAAATACCATCCAAAACCAAACAAAAAACATGTGCCTCCAGTATAATCTAAATTCAGCTTAATTAGGTGACTTGGTTGGAGATGATGGAAAAGAAATAACAGCCCCATTAAAGGACAAACCCTGTTGTCTCACACCTTTAGAGGCCCCGTGTTATCAGGAGCACAGATGAGTGGAGCACCATCCCTGGAAGTGTCCAAGGCCAGCTTGGACAGGGCTTGGAGCACCCTGGGCTAGTGGAAGGTGTCCCTGCCCATGGCAGAGGGTGGAATGAGATGAGCTTTAAGGTCTCTTCCCACCCAAACTGTTCTGGGATTCTATGATTCATCCCTGAAGTTTATCCACATGCATTGACTGTTTTGCTGTCTCTGGTCATTGCAGAACCCCAGCAGCTGAAACAACTTGCAAGGAAAGACCCCTCTTGACCTTCTCATCATCGGGGCAAACACTGCAACAACAGCAGCTCCCTGTGAAATGGTCTTCAGGTACAGTGAGAAAGGCTCTGCTGGTGGTGCCCTGTGCAGTCCTGGGGCAGGTGTGGGTCACATGGAGGGTCTGAGGAGCACAGGGGAGCACAGAAAGAAAAAGAGTCAAAAAAGAAAGGCCAAGTCCACTCTTGCTTGGTAGATGCTGTCCTGGGATCTGTAACACCACTCTGTGGGTTGTTGGCTGCAGGAAGCTCCAGTGTTGTATCACAAAATTGAAGTCGAGGCCTTGAAGGCATTTCCTGAACTGCTGACTCTAAAGGAAGTACATGACTTGTTGTTTTTTTAAACATCAAGATTTTGCTCTTACATCTTTCTCATCCTCTAGGCACAATAAGTTTAATATGAAACTTGACAGGAAACATGAACTATTGCCCAAAGGTGGTGGCTAGTGATGAAATACCACCCTGTGCTCTGGGAGATGCCTTTTTGTCCCCAGAGATTTGCAGGTTAGACTGGTACACATGTACATGACATGCTCTTACAAACTTGTGCTGCTTTTGGCACATGTGGGAATGCTGGTTTTGCATTAAATTTTTATTGTGTTCTCTATGTAATTATGCTCTATATGGTATCCTGTAATTACCAACTTGGATTGCTTTAATAATTCAATGAACATACTGGGGAAATTCTGTTTACGTGGTTTTGAAAAATTTAGAGAGGTTTTGCTCTTTCTAATGGATCCGAGTATAATATCACATATGAGACATGAATTCTATCTCTAGGCCAATGTTACCAGTCAGTAACAAAATCAGGGGGAAAACCTCAAAAAGAGGTTTCCCTGAGTCTGTGTCTCGGGAATATCAAATGGCATTTCATAAACAGACAGATTTCTAATTGCGGGTTTTTCCTGGGTCACTGCTTTTTGAAGACCTTTATTGGAGTGGACAAACCAGTGAAAAGAGCAGCCAGCTACCCAGATTGAGCTAAGAGTTGGCTTTCCTGCCTGCTCACCTTGGGGAGGACACATTTACCGGGTGCTTTATGGGGAGCTCAGGATATGCAATTATTCTTTAAACTTGGAGGTTTTTTCCCCTCAGGTTTTCATAAGTTAAAATAGGAATGCTTCTCCCAAATATACCAAATCAGAATCAAGACTGAAACTCCAGTTGCTGGGAGAAGGGAGGTTCTGTCAGTCAGCTTTGAAGGTGGTTGCCACCCAAAGGACTCTGATCCAGAGACAACTTGTGAGTGAGGGAGAAGAACCAACCCCCCAGCCATCTCTACTGCAATTACATGAACTTACTCTGAAAAGTGGAAGATATTAAGAAATAGAAAGAAATCAGTTAAAACAAAGCCCTTGAGCTCTGTGAAGTGCAGTGGAACTGCATAGCCCTCACTTTTTAAGGCCTGGGGAGGCCCAGGAGGCTCAGCTTCTGCTGTATCCAAACCATTTTGCATTTGTGATTTCAATCTTGTGGAAGGGGATGTGGCACAAAGAAAGCACCTGGAAGATGTCGTGGGTTAGACCATGCTGGGGACTGGATAATGACCCCTGGTATGGACCCTCTGAGCATCACTCCTGTCTCCCTCCTCCCCAGTGAGCGAGTGCACCCGTGAGGGTGGGGAGGCCCTGGCAAAGAGAAGCTGTGGCTGCCCCATCCCTGGAAGCGTCCCAGGCCAGGTTGGACAGAGCTTGGAGCACCCTGGGCTAGTGGAAGTTGTCCCTGCCCATGGCAGGGGGTGGCACTGGATGGGCTTTAAGGTCCCTTCCAACCCAAACCATTCTGGGATTCCATGATCGTGGACTCAGCGTAACCTTCACACCTGAGAAGAAGCAGGGAGGGTGAACTTCAGGCAGGTGCTGTGGGTCTGCTGCACCCCTCAGTTAGTTTTGGGTAATGCCTGACAGAGGGCCTTGCTGACATGTTAATTCATGACAACTCCTAGAGTTTCCCAAGCAACAAGGCGATGGCTGTGCTGCTTCCCACTCTCACTGAAGACAAACCAGGTACTTAAAGGATGACAAAAAAGGGGCAAATATGTAAAATTTGTAAATACCAGGGAGAAGAAATGAATTATGTAAAGTAAAAAGGAAACTTAGCATGAAATTAAGGAAAAAGGAGGTGTAAATTTTGTATCAGGAACATCTCCACAGACAGACATATTGGGCTGTGACAAAAACCTATCAGAAATCAGGACTTTCTGTGGTAGGGAGGCTGCAGAGCTCTACATTATGCTTTGGAGCAGTTAGCATAATTTTTTTATATTTCTGCATTGGCAGAAAAACACCAAAAATGCTCAAAGCATTTAAATTTTAAAACTGTGCAGGAAGCTGTGGATCCCAGGCTTGGGCTCCCATTGAAGCCCAGTCCCAGCGTGTCTCGGCTGTGGGTTTCCTGTCCATCCCATCCCATCTGGTGAGAATCAGCTTGGAAGCCACGGGAGTTTGCAGCTGGTGAAGCAGGAGCTGCAGCAGCCTCAGGTCAGGAGCATAAAGCTGCCCCAGGGCAGAGTCCCAGGTGCAGGCTTGGCTTCCCAAATCCTGTCCCCCTGACCATCCCATGCTGTCACCACTTGCCAGCCTGCCCTGCTGGGAGTGAAGGATGGCTCTGAGTGCTGTTCCTCTCCATGGCTGGTTACAGCTGGCTCTGAGGCACGGTGGTGGTTCTGACTGACCACTAAGCATGGCTGAAATGACATCTTTAAAAATGTCATTCTCTCAGATTTCAGTAGATGATATGCTGGATTAGTCGTTGTTATGTGCCAACATTTGATAGCTAGCATGGGAATTTGGAAGAGAAACTAGGGATATACTATCAGCCCATTGTAGTGCTGGACTAAATGGGCTCTTGATGGCTTTTTTTTTTCCAAAGTGAATAAAAGTGGGAGGAAAACTGGCTTGCCAAGAGGAATAGTTAGCAATTAATGAAAAATTGCTTTGCTCTTTGTAGGCTTTACAGATGCAAGGATGGGACAAACATTTCTTTGGTCCTGATTCAGCAGGTTCACGGGGGTCACACAATTCACAGGACAAAGCTCTGGCCTGACCTGTGGAGAGGGATCTGCTGGAGAGCCACGGAGCACAGGAAAGCCTTTGATCTCTGTGTGCGCCTGCCAGTTGGCCACTGCTGTGTCAGAAATGCCTCTGCTGTTAGTGGGGAATGTGAGTGTGATAAAGGGGAATTTCAGAGCGTGCTGAATGCAAAGCCTCAGCTTCCTCCTGCCTCCAGAATGTTCTGTGGCTCCAGAACCAGCTGGATGGTAACACTTCTCTGCAGCCACCTCGCTCCCCCAAACATCGGACTCCTCCATCCACCACATGGAGAAATGAGCAAAACCAAGCTCAGAGACCCTCAGTCAAGTTGTATTAAAACTTTTGTGGCCACAGAAGATTTCCTCTGGCTGCAGGAACAGAGGAGCAGACTCATAATTTCTAGGGCTGTCTCAGCTGACAGTGGTGGCCGTGTTGTCCTGGACTGCCCAGGATGGAGTCCAGCTTGCAATCCGTGCCAGAAAATATGGGAATGTGAGCATGGCCAGGATTTGCAGGGAGACATAAGGCCAAATGCCCTTTGCATCCAAAACACACTTAAAAAGTGCTTGTTCTGCTGAGCTGGCCATACAGAATTTCTCTAAGGAGCTGAGCAGTGAGGAAAAACAGGAGCAAAATTGAAGCCCAAGAGGCTGCAGGTCTAATGAGGTCCCACCACCCCACACAGGGCTGGAGCCTGGAAGCAGGAAGAGGAGCTGGGAAGGCTGTGCTCCCCACTCTGGATGCCTGCAGCCAGGGGTTGTGGGCACTTGGGCTGTGCTGCAGCAGGGGAATGAGGCATCAGGCACAGAGGAGGAGGAGAGGGATCCTCCGGGGGAAATGGGAGCGAACTCTCCTGGGGGCTGGAAGGGGTCCCAGAGGAGCCCTTCTCAGCTGGGTGTGGAAATGTCAGGGTGAGGAGCACAGCCAGTGCTGGGGTGGGATGGCAAGAGTGGCTCTGGGAATGGGATTATTGAACAACTGCCACAGCTTGTTCTTTGCCTCACAACAACCTCCCCTCTTGAGTTTGCTCCAAGCAGCAGCCTGAATCCTGAGAGCTTGCAGAGAGCTGGCTCCTTGGAAATGGAACTAGGCCTGACAGGAAGCCATCAGTATTCTGGTCAAATACAAGTAGTAAAAACCCTATAGAGTAAAAAAAGGTTGGTTTATTTATTATTTTTTTCTATTATAAGTTGTTACTCTGTTTGCCCTCAACTCTAAATTGGCCTTTTGACTCTTTGTGACTGGTTCCATCAAAGGATAGACAAGAAGGCCACTACTGCTCTTGGAAAAACCTGCTGGTATTTGCAGTGATGCAGAAAATATCCTTGGAAAATATCCTTACAGTAATGGGGGTGAGAGGAGGATTGTGATTCCTCCCAGCAGGAATGTCTGCACTGGCACTGGGAGATGTGGAGGGTGAAATGGGGCACTTCTCTGGCTCCTCAGGACTTGTGGGATGGAGAGCAGTCCTGGAGCATGACCATCCATGAATTCATGCTGAGGTCCTGCCCAACAAGTCTCCCAGGAATTTCTCCTCCCCTCCAAGTGAAAGGTAAAGGGGGTGTGTGTGATATAACAAATACTGCACCATGTCTTTCCTGTGCAAAGGGCTCTGGGCTGGGAACCAACGGGGCCTTGGTACCACCAAAGACTGTTCTTTTTTGCAGCATTAACCATGAAGGGAAAACTCAACATTTTTGAAATGCAGTCCCAAATTTACACTGTGCTGGAATGTCTTTCCATTGCACAACTACAGGGTGAGCTGCTCTGGGGTAGAGATGGAGCAATTTTTTGCTCTCCAGGAGCAAGATAAACCACACTTATTTTTCACACCACATGGAGATTGGTGGGAAATGTTGACATGGTTGTGTCTGTCTGTCAAGGGGACAACAGCAGCTTCAGCATTTTTTTTGCACATCTCTTTAAAATTCAACTATTTATTGACTTTGTCTTACAGTAAAGGAAGTGTAATTTTGTTTTGCACTTCAGGGATCAATTCAAGTAATCTCATTTTATTTATGAATGTAATGAGGTGTGATTTTCACAGGTATAAAC
The DNA here is from genome assembly GCF_001604755.1 of Lepidothrix coronata. Taxonomy (NCBI): domain Eukaryota; kingdom Metazoa; phylum Chordata; class Aves; order Passeriformes; family Pipridae; genus Lepidothrix; species Lepidothrix coronata. Next base: position 27,023 of record NW_016690424.1, read on the forward strand.
TGAAACTGCAGCTACCAGCCTGCCCCTCATCTTACAGGAGCAATGCCAGCAAGTGATATATTGATTTCATATTTTTATGAGTTCTTATAGTAATTTTCTTTCCATAACAGGTACAGAAATCTGAGCATACATTTCTGTATACTGTATATTTTGTTATAAAAAGGAACTCATTGCTCTGGGCATTAAATTCAGTTTGCATAACAATGTTCCTGCTGCAGCCAGGACTGCCAAGCAAAATATTTGCCTATTTACTGCTCTGATAGCATTTACCTTTGCTAAGTAGCAGGGTTTTGAAAGAGGGGTTTATATATTAAATGCCCAGAAAGGGTTGAGAAGAGAGGGCTGAGGTTCAGGGTGATAAATGTCTGAGAGACTTACTATGGGAACTTCAGATCAGCCAGTGAGAGATAAAATCCTTGGGGAGTGGTGGAAAGGCTGGAAAATGAGACTGGGACTAAAGCAGAGAAATGAGGGAATGAATGAAGCCTCTGCTTCTGCTCTGTCAAAGCTTTTGCCTTTTATCCAGCCAGTCTAAATAACTGGGGGGAATCTGACAGCAATGCTGCAAACCTAATAATCACCTGAATTTTCATGTGAAATACTTCTTCGTTTTCACTGCTGAAAAAAAAAATGTATTAAAAATAAAAATAAACCCCCAGAAGTTTATTAGTTTTTGAAGGTGAACATTCAGTGAAGACACAGTTCCAGTCCGTGGTGGTTGCTCTGCCCTTGCCTTGTCCTCTCCTCCCTCCCAACTGCTCAGGAGACAGAGCTTGGGATGGTTTTCATTAGGCAGAGAGGTTAAATGAGGTTTTTCTACAGATCTTTATAGTTAGGGTATGTCAGGGAAGGAATCCAGCTTGCCTTTCAGATCCCAGATTTGGGTTTGTAGTCTTAGCAGTAAATTAAAAAAAAAAAAAAGGCAATGAAAAGAAAAGAAAAAAAATTCCCCCGTGAACTCAGCACACATTATCATTTTCCTTGGATTTCCAGATCATTGTGAAACTCCACCAGGCCAGCTTCCCAGGATCAAACTGGAATTGGACTGGAAAATAGCAGGAGTTTGGAGTTGAACCAAAGGGCCTGCATGTGATGGGTCCTATGGAATCAGGGGCTGTGCAGCCTCATCCGTGTGTCCTTTACCACCACTGCTGGGCAGTGCCAGGTAGCTCAGTTGTAAATAATGCACGAAAAACCTCTTAGAAAATCAGTAATACTTTTGATAAGGACCAAGTTTATCCATTCTTTCGGAAATACACATACAAATTCATCCAGACAGTGCTGGTTCCTCAGCACAGAATGTCAGTGCTTGTGAAGGGAAAGAGAAGTGCAGATAAACTGGGGAGTGTTCAGTTACTGACTGCCTGCAATGGCTCTTTTTTGCTGGTTAATTCAACAGGAAAGTACATCAGACCCTAAGAGTCCAGGACCTGCTGCCACCCTTCTGGGAAGAAACTTCAGGCTGTGTGGAAGCTGCATATGCTGTAACACCCACATTCCCACCTTGGTGGGGGCATGGCCCAGCTGACAGACACTGCAGTGAGGCAGGCCGGGGAATTATCCTACCAAAAATCAGCTCCCAGAAGCAAGACAATACATGCAATTCATTAAGTAACCCCATATGATCTTCTGAGTTCCAAAACCTCTTCAGCTCTGAGAAATGCTGGTTAGGAGGAGGGTTTTAGCTAAAAGGAATCCTGTGGTTTGACAGAGCAGCAGCAGCAGGGCTGTGAAGTTCCCAGGCAGCACAGGCAGGCCTGCACTGCACGGGCAGCTGGTGCCTGGAGATCCCAGAATCCCAGAAAATGCCATGTTGGAAGGGACCCACAAGGATCATCCAGTCCAACCCTCAGCCCTGCACAGGACCATTCCCAGAGGATCAGCCAAACCCTCCTGGAGCTCTGGCAGCCTTGGGGCTGTGCCCACTGCCCTGGGGAGCCTGGGCAGT
>NW_016690424.1:28980-40145 GCF_001604755.1 Lepidothrix coronata
AGAGCAGAGCTCAGTCCCTGCCCCTCCTCTGCCCCTGCCCAGGCAGTTGGAACTGCACTGAGGTCTCCCCTCAGTCTCCTCTGCTCCAGCTGAACACACCAAGTGCCCTCAGCTGCTCCAGGTGCTGCTGCAGAGACAGTGTCAGTGTGCCCGTGGACAGCTTTCGGGGAAAAGTTTCTTTGCAAATTCTAAATTAATGCAAATAACTTGTCCAAGTGAGTTTGAGGAGCTGTACAGCCTCCCATGAGTGTGTGTGTTAGAGGTGCCTGCTGAGGATCCTCCTCCCCACACCCCCAGTGAGCCTGGCAGGGACCGGAGCGGCCTCGGCTGCTCCAACCACAGCCTGGGATGGGCACCAGTCACCTCCAATATTCTGTGGGTACCAGTGGAATTAGGTGTTTGGAAAAACTTGATAATATGAGAGTATACTGGAACATTTTTTGGATCAGGCTGCTGCATTACTCATGCATCATTAATTCTCCAAATATTAAGGGAACATTTCTTGTTATCGGGCCGTGCTCCGTTAAAGAGATACAGAACAGCTTGAGCCATGATGTCAAACACACCCTCGGCCAAGCAGGTCCCCTGCAGGAGGGCAGGGAGGACCCCAGAGTGGGGCTGCTGGTGTAGGAGAACATCTCTGGGCTCAGATGGACGCTCTGGGTTCCTGTTGCACTGCGGGGTGTGCACGTCCATGTTTTACCACCCCCAAACTGCAATATCTCATTGTCAGTGCTCAGATTGCTTCACTCTCAGGCAGGATTTTCTGTTGTCACAGCAGACCAATTTAATGCTCTTTTTGGCTGCTAACTCTGCCTGTGAGCCTGAGTTTGAAGAGAGTGCAGCCTCAGCGCTGCTGGTGCTGGGACCACAGCAGCATTCATTACCCCTGGTTTTTAGTTGCTGCCATTCCAGCCAGACTCTCCTCTTTTCCAGCCTTGGAGCTGCTCTGGCACTTTCACTGCATTTGTTGCTGCTGTGCCAGAAGCACAAACAGAATGTCAAGTGAGCCTCATTTCCCCTCTTCTCTGTGTTGGTCCATAATGATGCTACCCACTGTTCTACTGCTCCTATTCCAGCTCCTGGGAAACTGATAGCTGTGCAGAACACTTTGGAACACTTTGGGAAAAGCTGGGAGTGTGTCAGCAACCAACTGCTTTATTAAGCTCTTTTCCTGGATGGGTGATGCTCTCCCCTGCATTTTAAGGGCATCTCTGAATAGGGAGTGTGGAATTGGTAGATGGCAGAAGGGACCACAGGGGGAGGTTGGTCTGAGCTCAGCATGGGCTCCCACTGCCAGAACTATGTAATATTCCATGGTTTCTCCATCTTATTAGATGCTTTGTAGGTAGACAGCTATTAAATTACAGCCCTTGATGGACATGGAAGGATACAAAAATGGCAAGGTCCACATATGCAGTGAGGGGAATCAGCTAAAGGTGACTGTGGGAGTGCTCACGACCCTGGAGGAGGTCTGCAGCACCTCTGGCTTGCCTGTCTTCCCACCAGGCCCCTGGGAAAAGTGGAGCACTTCTGCCTTTGGGATCTGCCTAGGATGGAAGCAGTGCTGCATGCAAACCCAACCAAAGGCTCAGAATTCTGCATTGTCTTCCTGAGACCTGGAAAGAGGTGTCTGAGCATCTCCCAGTTCCCATGGGACTCCAAACTCCTGAGAACTCCGTGCCCTGAGCGCTGGTGGGGCCTCTGGAGTGGCAGATGCAGGAGGCAGTGAGGAGTAGGACAGGTTGGATAAGCCATGTAATCTCTGGGTCCTGGGGACATTCCTTCTGCAGCAGAGTGAATTTGGCTGTAAAAATGTATCAGCTTCCCTTGCCTTTGCATACAGAAGACTTTAGTTTGGAGAGTGCATTTTTTCTTTTTTCCTTTTTTTTTTTGCCCCCTATTTCAGTGGAATTATTTTTTTTAGGTATTCCTGCTGGCTATGTGCAGAAATTTGAAAGGAAACAATCTCTCTGCCTTTGGGAGCTGGTAGTTTTTTGTCATGGAACTGAGTTCTTGAAACACAACCAATTTTTAGTCCTTCTCATGTGTTATTTCTCTTTCTTTATGATGCAAAGTAGCTCTTGACAGAAATGATGCACTTGTGTATCACGTAAAAAGCAGACTTTAAATCAGAAGATATTTTTGGTGGCTTACAAGATGGAATTTGCCAAGGTGAGCTCTGGGGAGTGACTGTTTTGGGAGGCACAAACTGTCCCTCTTTTCAGTGTCCCTGCTAGAGAGCCCCAGTGGCAGGGGGAGCTTTGGAACCAACTCTCCATCACTACAACCTGTGGCACATTTCAAACTCGTCAGCAGCGATGGAACTACAGAAAGATAAAGTGAGAGACTTGGGTGTGAAATCTGAAGGGGGGGAAGGCTGTTCAGCACCACTTGATGAGCCAGGAAATTCAGTTGCTGTAGTTTTCAACAATTTTCTCAGCTCTGGCATGTCAGGTGGGTGTTAATGCTTCCAAATTGCTTCCACCATGGGGATTTGCTCTGAAGAAGAAGTCTAAGTGTGACCCAGCCACAGCCAGGGCTCACAGGCACCAGGGACAGCGGGCACTGGGCGGTGCAGGATGGTGCTGGGAGGGCCCCGGGGATCCTGCACCCCGATCCATCATCGCTCAGGCTGGAGGGGAGGTGAGCAGAGACATAGGAACAGCGAGGAAGCAGTGATGTAACAGTTTTACAAGGGAGGTCAGAACTGCTCTATTGCTTTTATCAGTTGGATTTGAGTGAAAAACGAGGAGTGTTTCTGCAAGGATCACACAGGCCTGTGGTTGTGAACTTCACTGCTTGGCACAACACCAACACTACCAAGCCTATCAGAGCTCAAAGAGCATTTGGACAACATCCTCAGGCACATGGTGGGATTCCTGGGGTCCTGGGCAAGGCCAGGGGTTGGACTTGATGATCCTTGTGGGTCCCTTCCAGCTCAGGATATTCTGTGACTCTGTGACTTGGTAACTGGTGGATTACCCATGTATTTCCTGGGCATGTGGGCTCAGCCTGGAGTGTGAAATGGCTGTGGCAGAAATTCCTGAGCAGAGACAGCTGCCTCATTTCCTCAGGAGCTTTTCCAAGCAGCATTCCTTCCTTTCCCACCTTCCCTCTGCAGACTCTGAGGCTGTTGAACATATCCAAGCACACAGTTTTTTCTGTGTCCCAGGAGCTGGCTTAGTCACTTAATGATTTTATATACCTCTACCTCTTTTTCTTCAGGGAAGGGAAGAGGTAAAAGATCTGCTATTCTGACGTTATTAAAGGCGTGCTCCTCTGTGGAACTCACCCAGGGGATCAGGGAACCTGCAGGGATTTCTGGGGAAAACTGTCATGGAGCTGAAACCAAAGCTAGAGGTGACCATGGGACCTACACAGTAACTGCCCAGGGGGTTGCTCTGGGTTGCAGGGAGGTGTCTGGGGCACTCCAGTGTCACCTGGGGCAGTGACAAGTGCACATGATGCCTGTGTTAGGCTGGGGACTTCCAGCCCCTGTGGAAGGTGCTCCTCCCCTCCCAGGTTTTTTCTGGTTGCTCCAGCAGGACATGATCCCACTGTCTGCTGGCAGGAAGGGTGTTTGTGCCTGGGTCCTACAGGGCAGCACTGGAGCCCAGACAGCCCACTCAGAACACCCACACCTGGGGGCTACGAATCCTGAGTCACCTCCAGGAAACACTTCCAGCTGTCCTTGATGGCCTTCCCTCTCCAAAGCCTCTGCTGGGCAGGGAGGAACCACATCTTCCCCGAAAAGATGATCGCCATCTAAAATTTCCTTGGGTGTTTAGCCAGGATCAGTGAGATGCCAATCAGGCCAGGATATGTATGGATAATTCTGAATACCAACAGAGTTCACCCGACACCCCCCCACACAGTTAGGAAGTGCCAGCAAGGATGGAGAATAAAATCAGCCTGTCATTAAGACAATGAGGCCCATATGCTCGTGCAGTCAAATAAAAGTGAACTCAGTGTATTGAAGAGCCAAAAAAACAGATGAATGAACCACAACAGACATCCTGAAAATCATGTTTATAATGCAAATATTGATATTTCTCTCGCTTTTTTTCCCTGATGTAAATCACATCTCAATAAGGCATCTGCTAGAAGAGAACATATTTTTGCCTCTGAGCTCAGACTCAAATGAAGCAAACCCAAGTTGAGAGAATACCTACAGGCTGTTATGATGACTGGAGACCACAGACAGTTGGGAGTCACAAACCAGACTTGCCATCATGATGGATGCTGAGCCTGAAAGTCATTTATATGCAAATCTGCACAAATTAATCTGAGGGTTTTTTCCCTAAAAATGCAAACCACGCCATTTTCTCCTGGGATCAAACTGCAAACGTTGGGGCTGGGGGAACCCAGAAATAGTTGCAGTCAGAAAACACTTCAGTGCCAGGGAAATTATCCTCTTTCTCCTGTTTCCATGTTGCTTGTACACAAGAAGAGAAAAAAGAGAAGAGAAATACACCTCCAGAACTTATGGGCTTGCTATTATTTTTCATTCTCAGGAAGAATTTCCCTTACTTTGCTAAAGGTTTGGGCTGTCATTGCTCTGCACTTGCTCTCTACCTGCTGCTGGCACACAGACATTTATTGCTTTGCAGGTCTGACAGATCAGCCCACCTTTCTCCATCAGTGACCCAATTAACTGGGCAAATTATGTCTTATACACACTGCTAGCAGAGGGCTCTGAGCTTCAGGCTTCCTCCTGGGAAAATGTACCAAAATTCTTTTCCTTCCCTTTGAAGGTGCCCCTCTGAGTGGATATATCACATCCCTGGGTGGCAGGGGCAAGCCTGTGGTACTAAACAATGTTTGGCTCAAGGGCAGTCAGATGTGCTTTCTTATCTGCTTTTCTTGTCATATATATATATATTTGCCTTTTGCTGATATTCTTATTTTTCTGACCCCCCTTCCAGGGAGCACAAAGAAGAAATATATCCTTTTCCTTGGCTTCCTTTTGGACTGTCTTCCTGAGAGCCAAAAGGCTGTGACTACTCTCAGTTCAAATGCCAGTGCCCTCTCAGCTGGAGGGCTAAACCAGCCCAGCAGGTATGGACACACTGTCAGGAACAGGCACCTCACCCATCCAAACTGTGCACCCACGGCAGCAAAAGAGGTAAATGTTTGGAAAAGACATTTATGGGTTTTAGCCAAGCAGTGATTTTCATAAAACACAGTTTCAAATTGGTAACGCGGAGTTTATAGACTTTCTGAGCACTGAAGTGGGTAAGTAGAGCTTAAAAGCTATGAAATAATGAGAACTGAGCCCAAAAACCTGAGTGTAGAAAGAGCTGTGCTAGTGAACACCAGCTAAGGACTTGGCTCTCAGCTTCTCTGTATCAGATGACACAAGTTGTTGTTGTGGGTTTGTTTTGTTTCCATCTCTGCTGTTGTGGGATTTGAGCACATTGCAACATCCCCAGCCCGTCAGAGCCTGCACAAGGGCTCCCTGTGCTCCAGAGCACATCTCCATCACTCGGGAGGGTGCCCGAGGTGTAGGGTAAGTGTTGACTAAGGGACACTTCTCCAGCTGGAGTGTGGCACTGTCCTGTGCTGGCATCACCCACAGGCTGCCACAGGCCACTAACGACCATTTCCTGCCCTCAGATCACATTGTAAACGCATTAATAGATCACAACTGTGGCTCATCTCTTGTTTAGCTGGTGAAAGGAAATCCCTCTCCTCCAGATGAAGTGAGTGAAAGTGGGAGTGCCATTCCTGCTTCACCGGGACTACGGCGAAGGCTTTCCTATGGTTCAAGGATGAGGAGAATAGCTGTGCTTTCCTCTCATTTCTTCTCAGGCACAAAAAGGTGCAGTTTGGGAGCTCATATTAACCAGCCTCATGAAGTGCACCATATGTTTTAGCCTTTCTTAATTACTGTAGCCTTTACAGCCTCAGCTAGATGTCATACTTAGTGCTTTGTTTTACAATTAAATCTCTCCTTTGGGGAGATCTTAAAACCTTTTTCTCTCGCCGTCTGTGAAGTGTAAAGGAGAACTGCAAATTTACATTACTCTGGGCAAACAAGAGTTTTGTTTGGAAAACAAGCTTTAAACTATTATTATATCAAGATGCTTTTTATTAAATGCTGTGTTGATGCTGCATAACAAGAATGTAAGAGATAAAGGACATTTTCTCTCCCTCTTCAGCAATGCCTTGCATAAGGCAAAGCTTCTGTTTATTATTTGCAGATAAAGGTCTACACAAAATAAAATAAAACCAATACCAGCTCAGGTCTCCACATGTTTTCAAGATCTCAATGCTAAGGAGGAATTTACATCTCAAGCAGACTGTTGGTAACCACTGAAGGACTTGAATCTATTCACAGCCCTCTCCCACTCCTCAAACCCACACACACTTTTTGCAAAGAGTTTTGCACACAGATACGTCTCAGCAAAAAAAAACCCCTAAAATTCTTAACTAACAGCAAGCTTAAATTTAGCCCTTCTGAGCCTCGTGTGGAGATCGCTGAAGTTCCACTGGAAAACAACTCGCTGAGGTGATTCCTGGGGGCAGGGATGGGAATACAACTTTCTTTGGCTCCACAGCTGTTCCCAAGCACTGACTAAACATCTCAGCTCCCCTGGGAGGTAAATAAGGGATTAACCACACCTTGTGGGCATTCCACCTCGGGGTGGAATTCAGCAACAGTGTGGCTGGAGGGGAGCAGAGTTGCTGTGGGGGGCTGGCACTGGGATGGCTCCATCTGGAACTGTGAGGAGCTGCCACCACTCACCCCAAATGTCATGAGGTTTTCTACTTATGGTAGCAATTCCCAACTATGTTTTGTGCTACTTTATATAGATAATGCCAAAGAGGGAAAAATCCTCATTATGTTTTCCAGTTTCTCAGTGACTGGTGCTGTCTTGTCACAGAAGCATTAGTGTTGCAGTTTCAGGGAAAATCAGTTTAATTTATTGCTGATTGAAACAGAGATGGGCCAGAAACAAAACCCTAAAGCACGTTCCTCCCCCTCTTTTCTCTGGGGTGTCACTGGGCTGTTTCTAACACGTTTTTCTTCCCAGACTAGTGGCATTTTAACCTTTCTCTGCTCCCTCTGTCCAGAGGGGCTGAGAGGGGGCCATTGTGGAACCCCCTGGGACCAGCCCAGCCTCCCCTCACAGAGGGGCCTCTGCAGCCCCCCAGCCTTGCCACAGGCACCCAGTACTAGGAGAAACGAGGAAAAGGGTTCTTTTTGTGTGTAGACACCATAAGAGGCCAAAGGCACTGCGCTGCTCCAGAGGAATTCCAAAGAAGAAAGGGATGGTGGGGTGGTGCCCAGAGGTGGAAGGGCCACTGCAGCCCCCGCTCCTCACCCCAGGCAGGGCACACTCCTGTGTTTTCCTTGTGTTAATGGTTCCCTGCTCCCTCTCCTTGAGCCAAAACACCTCTTGGAGGGCACACTGGCTCCCCCAGGTCTGCCACAGGGAGCCCAGACCCTGCTTGGCTGCACCAAAGGTGCCGGGGCAGAAAGACCCTCCTGCATGAGGAGCCCCCTGAGGGGGTCCCTTCTTGCTGGTGGGGCCTTTGGCAGCCACATGGTCACCTCTCCTCCTCCTCGGGTCAAAATCAGGGGAAAAATGAGATCCCCCTTCCTTCTCTGAGGACAGGGTTTGCACAGGGCTCAGGTGTGACTCCAGCATTTTCCCTCACCCCTGTGAGGATGCTGGACTATGCAGAACTATTCCAGAAAAGCCTGGAGGTGCACAGGGAAGTGGGGTTGTTCTGATGAGCAGCTACCACAGTGCTTTGGTAATCCCGGTGTTCAGATCTCACTTTGAGGACAACCAAAAAACCCACTCCAAACAAACAAACACCGTTCCTCTGTGACCCTTTCTCTTCCCCACAGAGAATTGTGGCTCACGCTGGAGACCACCGGGGTGGGACCTGTGGGCATCTGGGATCTGCCCACCACTGCCTGAAAATCCCTTCAGAGCAACCCTTCCCCCGAAACTGGAACGTGCTGAGGACACAGTCTTGGCTGCTACAGGTCAGACCCTCACTACGGAGGACTTTTTTTTCCTATTTATTTATTTTTTCTTTCTGATGGTTACAATACTAATGAGCCGCATTTTTCATTCTCTCAGGCATTGTTAAGGAGAAACAAGGATATAGGGATATCCCTAAACAGTTTACGTCTGTGTTCTAAGTCACAGATTAAGCACCCAGCCAAATTTCAGGGGGGAAACTGGAGACAGCTGTGAAAGGGCCATTGCTGCTGTTTGTTTTATAGGGTCAGTTGTTCCCTTCAGTAGGAACGGGGGAACCACGTCCAAGGCTGTTGACCTTTGAGCACGAGCTAAGCAGGGCCACACAGTATTCCAGCCTTGTTCCTTTCCTGCCAGCAGCATCCATGAATCCAGTGAGGCAGTACGTGCTGCGTGTGGGTGCCTATTGCACAGATCAAGCACTGCAGCTTCAGATACGGCGGGAAAACAGAAAATGAGACACTGCAGTTGGGTTTTCCAGAGCAGGTAACATTAGGACTAATTTTTAACTTTGAACTGAGATGTTTTTGTGTGCACTGGGTATATTTGTGCAGGATGAGGTCTCCAAATAGTCCCTGTGGGGCTCAAGAGCTGGTTTTGCTAAGAACTTGGGTGGCTGTGTGTGTCTGCACTGCCCGACAACAGGGATGGCTGATAACTTTCACATGTTGTTAGAGATCCATCATGGCAGAAGTCAGTGCTAACCAGCTCACATGGCCTTCAGCTTTTCAAGATTTAATCATCAGGTTTCCAGGCTCGTTCAAGTTTTTATTAGCTCCACACCTTATGCAATTTGGGAAGCCTCTAATATGAGGTCCTGCTGCTGGCTGGGGGAGAGAGCTGGTCTGCCAGCCCTTGGTGACAGTCACCCGTGTCCCCACAGCAGCCAAAACACAGCTTTACTTCTGCTTTGGATCATTTGTATTTTACAAGAAGCAAGGAAATCAGCAATGACAACTGCATACTCTACGAGAGCAGGTTAGTTTCTATCCCAATGGGTTTATTTTAACAGAAGACTGGTTTTTTTGCTGCAAGCCTGAGGCTGGGGTAGCAGGTGGCACCAAACAGCAGTTTGTGTATGGGGTAACTTTGTGACATCTGGGGAAAGCCATTCAGTGGTTTGTTTGTGCAGTGGGTATTTATTACCAACCCAGGATGTTACTTGAGCTCAGACCCTGTGTTTTTGGCCTCAGTGCAAACATTTGTATTTGAGCCATTCACCAGAGGAGAACAACGATCTGTGATGAGTAATTATAAGGGTTTATGCACTTCTTTGTCAAAGGGGACCTTGCTGTACCTTCCAAACTGCCAGTGACCCACACTCACTGGAGGCAGGTCTGTGCCTGTGTGGGCTGAGCTGGAAACCTCAGCAATGACAGTCTCTCCTTTGTCTTGTGTGTCAGCAGGCTGGGGTTACACCAGGGGTCCCACAGAGATTCAGGTGCTGGTCAGACCAGATCTGTGTGTGAGTCGTGTGTGAGGACTGAGCAGCACCCAGTACCTGCAGGGGATGAGACAAAGCAACAGCCTCAGTTAAGGAGGGGATGTAAAGGGCTGCTGGGATTTGGGATCCTGCTGGAGAGCAGAGAACTGTGGGAGGCTTAAACAGTGTTTCTCTCTGCATTTGTGAGCACTAGAGATAAGACAGAGCTGGTCTTGTTTATGATTCGAGGGGGTTTGAAGGGCTGATGTTTCTGGCAATTTTCTGGTAATTCAGTGAGTGGGCAAAGGCAGTGGGGAACTCCAGACAGCAAAGCAGAAAGCTGGGAAATGGGGCTTCCCATGCAGTGACATGCACTAGTAGCAGATGGAAATCATACTTCAGGGATGAAGACATAATCCTCTCATTTTGGGTTGGGAATGGAGTGTGTTACAGGGATTATGAACTTGCAATTGGAATCTAGACGGGAATATTCAGGCCCAGAGTGACCTTTACAAATTTATTTTGTAAATTTGGAAAGGACAGGAGGGGATCCCACACAGGCTGGTGCACATGAAAAGCACACAGAACTGATGTTGTGGATATGGGAGTGAACCCCAGTGTTGATAACAGCAGAAATAGGAGTGCACAGGAATGTGCCTGCAGGGCTGACAGTGAACACACACAGGCCGTTTTTGGGGGGTTCTGTGGCATGAGCAGTGTGTGTGTGGGCAAAGATTCTGACTCCAGCAGCAGCAGCTCCCTCTGATCCTACAGGATACTGCAGCAGGAGATGGATATGTGCTCATCTTGAAAACAAATGCAAGAACCATCAATTTTAGCTGGCCATGCAAACGAGCCACAGTGCTGCTCTGAGCAGAAATACTTCCACAAAGGGAAAAGCTCCTGGCAGTAGAAGGTGAGCAGGTAAAATTCAGCACTCAGGAGGGTATGTAAGCTAAATATCTAAGTAAAGGAATGACAGAAGATACAATTTATTTCACACAAGAAGCCTGCCAAGTCCCTACTTGCACTGAAAGGCCAATGCTTAAAAAAAAAACAAACCACACAAACTTAAGGGAGAGTTTGAAGTTCTCCCTGCCATCCTGCCTGGAGGTGGCTGTGTGACACTGCAGCCTCTCCAGTTCCATTCCTTCTCCATCCCTGCTGGGGTTGCTGCCTTTCCTCCTGCTGGGCAGCTCTCAGGGGCTGCTGCTGCTGTGTTCTCCCTGTGCCCCTGCCCCATGCTCAGATCCCAGCTGGACCTGGAGAAGAAATAGTCCAATGTCACCAAAGAGAGGCCTTTTGCTGCCTTCTCTTTGCTGTCAATCCCTCTCCTGGTTTTACTGCCTACCAGTTGCTCAGTGGGTGCCCTGTGGGAGATGCCCTGTGGGAGTTGCTCCTTTGCCCTGAATAGCCCTGAACAGCTCTGAATGTGCCCTGTCAGTAAATCAGATTCCTGCCTTGGGACAATAATTTGTTCCATGCACCAATGGGGACCAGAACTTCGCTGTTCTCATGAAGAGCCACTCCAGTTCTCAGAGTACAGCATTTTTCCACAGAGAATGTAAAGCAGTGGAACAGGCTGCCCAGGGAAGCAGTGGAGTCACCATACCTGGAAGTGTTTAAAAAACATGTGGATGTGGCACCTGGGGACCTGGCATCACACAGTGTGCTGAGCTGGAAGGGACCCACAAGGATCATCCAGTCCAACCCCTGGCCCTGCACAGGCCCATCCCCAG
>NW_016690424.1:40496-53275 GCF_001604755.1 Lepidothrix coronata
TGGCACAGCTCCAGCCATTCCCTGGCTGCTGTCCCTGGTCCCCCAGAGAAGAGCTCAGTCCCTGCCCCTCCTCTGCCTCTCCCCAGGAAGTTGTAGACTGCATTCTATGATTTTATGCACAGCTTCACAGGGCATTTTGGCCCTGCTCACAGTCTGCATCTCACAGTTCCCCTTGCTTGCTTTCTTCCACCCTTTATCCATCCTGACTTTCCCACTGGCTGCTCTCCTGTGTTCTACCCACTGCTGTATCCAGCAGGGCCGGGCACAGTGCTGACAGATCTCTGCCCCCACAGAGAACCCTGCTGACAGTAGCAGAGCTGGATGTGGGTGCAAAAACCCACATAAGAGGAGCCCACACAGACAGAGCCCGTGGGCTCTGGGTCCTGTTTGGCAACCTCAAGTATTTGTAAAGTTCTGCTGAAATGGCATTTCGATACTTTATCCTTTCTAAATGAGGAGCATGTTTCAGACTCAGAGGGGAGCTTCACGGGGTGCAGCCTGTTGGCTGTCACTCTTATCTTGGATATTTGTTTTGTTTACAACCTGCATGTAATTTGCTGCAGCAAATCTGAAGTGGATTTTGACAGTCTGCATTAGTCACCTCATCCACCACGGGAAGAGCTGGAGCTTCATCTGTTCTTTGAAAACTTTCAAGGTCAACACTGAACAGTTTCAAAAAAAAAAAGAAAACAATAAGAAGAAACTTGTTGTTTCAATTTCATCCTCAACTTTCTCACTCTCAAACTGTTCAGGTACTGTTCAAATGAACAAAGGATCCTGTGAGAGGAATGGGGATGGCCAGGACGAAATGGGAGATGCCAAGAGGGGCAGCTGGGGAAAAACACCCCTCTGCCTGCTCCCTGCACATCTGCATGGATGTCAGATTTGAACCTTTACCTGCTCCCTGCACACCTGTATAGGTGTCAGATTTGAGCCACTACTGCATATTTGGAAATCAGTCCAAACTCAAGTGTGTCTCACACCCTCAGCTGGGTTTTCTTGGGAGCTTTACATGTGACAAAAGTGAAGAACAGGCACCAAGCCCTGCCAGAGGGTGGATTGTACCTGTTTCTATGTCTGTGGGATAGAGGGAGAGCTTGCCTTGGCAGAGGGTCTGTCCCTCCATCCTGTGCCACCTGAAAGCTCCTCACTGAGGTGACACTTGCTGGCACCAGAGTGCTGAACTCCCACATCTGTGCTTTCCAGTGTGTGCTCACTGAGGGTGAAAAACCTCGAGAATAAGGGAGAGTTTCGAGTCAGGTTCCAAGATAAAGATAATTTTCCTGCTATTTCTCCTGAATAGCTGTTTGATGTTAGATTTGGGTACATTTCTCAGCCGCTTGCAGTAAAATGTCAGAATCTGAAAGAATACTTTATCAAATGCTGCTTCTAAGTGCTCTTGGCTTGCCAGTACATTAAATTAATGAGAAGTCACTGTCAGGCACACTCTCTCCTTGCTTGAAGAATTATGCTTTACTCTGTTTCACATGTACAGCCATATTTCCTCCCAGGGCACAGAGTGTGAATGTGACCAAACACCTGCAGAAAAACTGGCTTCTGATAAAGAGAGATGCTGTTTTCCTCCTAAGCTGTCTGAGTAAGTAATTCTCACACTGCATTCATCCAGCACCGCAGGAATCTTCTCCTGTGAGCTGGTTCTTTAACTTTTCCCCGTTAAGAGTTCAACCGTGCAGGTCATGGCAAATCTTTGAGTCCTGGTGATCAGAAAGCTCCAGAACAGTAAGAGCTGGAGTGGGCTCAGAGCAGACATACATTGTGATTGATTTATTTGGATTGGGCCGGTCTATACATTGTGCCACTTTTCTCTCCTCTGAAATGTGTTCTATTATTGACTCCCTGGTATTTCAGAGCAGCAGCATCTGCTAAAAGCTCTTCCTATGTGAGCTGTGCATTTCTTATGTTTCCCAGCCATACACTGCAATGAAAGGCATGCTGGGGAGTGGCCTGACTTTGGCCAGGAAGGCTTTGTTTGCTGCTGCTTTGTGACATCTTCCCGAATTCTGAAAAACTGTGGTTGGATGAGGACACGCGAGCAAATATTTCAGTCTGAGTCTGCCTGCACTTGACAATTGTTCTGCTCTGCTCTGCTCTGTGGTGGTTCAGCCAGAGTAGCACCACTTTCAAGTGGGAATGCCAGAGCCATGTGGAAAGGACAGTCACAGAAGGGATGTGGCAAAAGAGTTCCTACAATTTACAGGGGCAGAAGAAGGGGGTAGAGGACGCTGGTGGTGTGGTTCCCACTGGCCTGCAATTAGGAAATTGTTGCTTAGAAAACACTGAAGACTTGTTTTTGTGTCTTAGCTCTGGAATTCTGCAATGTCACATCTTCTCACCCCTGGTTTGGGTCGTCTTCTTTTTTGGGGCTTTTATTTGGAAAATAAGTTGCTTCGAAGTGGGTCAAGGATTAACCACACCAGAGGCTCCTCTGTGTCCTGGTTCCCTGGCTGTCTCTTGGAAGGAGGCAGTGCTACCCCCTTCCCCTTTAGTCCCAGTGCAGACCTCAGAGCTTCAGGAGTGTTGGAGATGCAAAAACTGGCTGAATCAAACAAACATTTTCCCTCCTGAAGTCAGACTTCCAAAGAGTTAGTTTTGCTTTCCAAAGCTAGTCCCTGAGTGGGTATGTGCTTATCCCACCCATGAGAGAGGCTGCTCTGGATCTTTGTGTGGATTCACACGACCTCCTTTCAGTCCCCAGACAATGCTGTCAGTTTTCTTTCACTGGGAAATGATGGATATTTCCTTTAGCCTCACTTCACTGAGGCTAAATACTAATACATCCTGGATGTATTAGTTCTTCAGTGTCACTTGAAGTCAAACCAAAACATTTTAGGCAATCTTATGATGTTAAAAAAATTACTCTGTTTCTGAGCCATATTTTTACTTGGCTAAATTGAGTGAAAGCACTGCCTGAAGACAGGCCACCAGTGTAGGAGTTCAACTTTTGGGTTCAGTGAGGACTTGCTGGGTTCACTCCTGGGTGCTGTGCTGAGGTGCAGCAGAGCAGAGCTGGCAAGTTACTTAAACATAGTTTTGCTCTGCTGAGGAGTTTCTGTTCTCTCCAGTAAGGCCCTCTGGGGCTGTGTTGCATGTGTTACTGCTGTTTTACTCTGATATGAAAAGGGATGCATTGGTTTCTCCTGTGGTATGTCAGAGCAGGGCAGAATCTGCTCCCCATGTCACAGTCACCCACCCTGGCAGTGCCACTGCTCTTCTCTAGCTGCTCAATGCTCAGCTGCTGGACACCAGACTGAGATCCTGCACGTGGCTTCCCCACATCTCTCCACTACTAAAGGTGCTCCAACAAACCCCAAGTTTGTGGCTGTGTCTCCTCCTCAAGTCTCCTCATTCCTGTACACTCAGCTCTGGGCATTGGAAATGTGGTTGTGGAAGTGGCAAGAAGGATTTTTAACTCCTGTCTTTAACGGGTCTCATTGTCAGGATCTCCTACCTGTGTGGGCCGTGTTGGTAGTGACAGTTAAAGGGTGTTTTGGGGAGAGGAAACTTCATGCTGAAGATCTGACAGAGCCAGGGGTGCACCTTGCACCTCCTCCCGGATCTAAGGAAGGATTTGTGTGCCTGGAAGCTGCTGAAGTATCTCCCATGTGCATCCATTGGTCTTGGGAGAGATTTTAGTCCTACCTACAAACTTTGCCTTGCTAAGCCCATCATAGCTTTAACAGCAAAAGATGTTGGAGTGATTTTAGGAGACTTCTGTAATTCCTGTTGTAGTTTTATCACAGTCCTGACTCCATTGGTCTCTCCTGGTCTTCCTCAAACGTGTGACTCAGTCAGGGTGTGGAGCTGGTAGACGTGGGCTCGCTCCCAGCTTGGCCACAAACCCAGTGCAAAGCCCAGATGAAGTGTTACCACTGGCTCTGCTGCTCCCCATCTGCCCCTGCCACAGTGGGGGACAGCAAGAGGCACTCATGGGCTGTCACCAGACTATTTAAAGGGGACTATAACACTGCCTTCAGAGCAGCAGTGCTCACGCTGCATCTCTGCAGAGGAAGAAGAAACCAGAGTCCTCAGGTCTTTCTATGCCTTCGTTTTCCCTCCAGATGAAATTCAAGACTGTGCAGGATCATTTTTGAAGGACTGATTGTTTGCTCACAAAGTAAATAGCATCTTTCTCTCTGGCTACAGTTACACAATGATTTTGTATGGTTGGTCCATCCCTGAGGGTGTCCAGCAGCAAACCCCCTCCCCACACACACTGCAGCATCACACAATAAGACAGTCCCACTTTCCCAGGCTTTGGCTGTGTTGGAGACAGAATACCACAGCACTCAGAGATGGAAATTCTTACCCTGCCACTTTTCCCTAATTGTGCACACATTTTGTCTGTGCAGGCTTCAGCCTTGCCTGTGAATGGGAGCAGCTGAGAGCCAGAGCCAGCCCAACATGCTTCATTTTTACTGTCAGACGGGCTGGGCTGTGTTTGCCACGAGGAAGAGAGGAGAGTGGAGGAGGAGGGCGTGATGAGGAACCTCTCCCCCAGGGTGGCAGTGACAGAAGGTTCTGGATCCCTTTCCCCACCCACAGCGTGGGAGAGCCCAGTTCTAGCTCCATCTCCATATGAAGAACCATTCCGACGTCTAGAGGGGATGGGGAAAGGGAACTCCAGCGACAGGTTTTTCAGGCCCTGAGCCTGGAGGGGAGAGGTGCCCCCCCCTCCCCCCACGCACGTGGTCCCATGGCAGGCACAGAGACAGCACACCGGAGTGGAGAGGAGGCAAGAGAGCGTTTATTGCTGGGGATGTTACATTTATAGGGTTTAGGAAGATTCACAGAGTAACCAATTAGAAGTCTCAAGGGGCTTACAGGAACACCCCATCACAGGATGGGGTTAACAAGGTCCAATGGGGACACCTCAGGACACCTTTCCCAGGACATTCCTGCATGGGAGATAACCTGTCCTGGGGGGTGCTGGGAAGAAGAAACACGTGTTTGCAAAGAGACCACAAAAGGCCATTTTAAGACATGTTTAAACAAGTTTCTCATCAGATTTAGTGCTACATCAGGTGACCAAGCACTGCACAGAGCCACCACCTCTGACTGCAGCAGTCGATTCTGCTCCATCCCTTGGTTGCCAGGAAGGGCAAAGCTGGCAGCCAGGCCGTGGATGCTCTGCTGCCTCCTTCAGCTGTTTGCAGCTGTCTGCTTGGCCTGGGCCAGGGGCAGGCTGGTGCTGCAGAGCTGGCTGGCTGTGGACTGGACGGTGGCCTTGGTGGGCAGTGAGTGCCCTGCTCCTGCTGCCCTTCCCTGCAGGCTTGGGCAGAGCTGTCCTGCCAACAGCCCTGGTGGACATCAGAGAGGCTGAGCAGTGAGGCCTGGGCATGCAGTGGGGGTTGGTTGGTCCCTTCCTCCCATAACCAGTGCCCAAGAAGATGGAGGTGCTGCCTGGGGGGAGCAGCACCCGGGGTTCTCTGAGGACCCTCTGGGAAAGGATGTTTTCCCGATGACACAGTGCTGCAGGGACTTTTTTCTTCTCGGGGACTTGTCTGTAATTTATCCCAGGATGGGTTTCTATAAACAGTCTCTATTGTCATATAAATATGACAGCGGGACCCTCTCGATGAACACACTGGGGTCCAACCATCCGATGTCTCCCTGACGGCTCTCAGCAAGGTAAGCTTGGGGCCACCTGGATCTCCGTAAGCAGCCCTGGGACAAAAAGAACAGGAGAAGCCCTTCTCGGCGCAGTTTCAAGGCCACCTTTGACCGGCAGAGGGGGGTCAACCCGGGCAGAGCGGGACTCGCCTCTCACCCCCGGCTGCTCCCGGTGTGCCTGCGGCCGCGGGCTGGGAGCGCTGAACACATCCCCTGGCTGCGGCGTGTCCGCCGAGCTCCCGAACACATCCCCCGGCTGCGGCGTGCCCGCCGAGCTCCCGAACACATCCCCCGGCTGCGGCGTGNTCCCGAACACATCCCCCGGCTGCGGCGTGCCCGCCGAGCTCCCGAACACATCCCCCGGCTGCGGCGTGTCCGCCGAGCTCCCGAACACATCCCCCCGCTCCGCCGAGCTCCCGAACACATCCCCCCGCTCCGCCGAGCTCCCGACCACATCCCCCCGCTCCGCCGAGCTCCCGAACACATCCCCCCGCTCCGCCGTGCCCGCCGAGCTCCGCGGGCTCCCCGGGGCCGGGGCGCTCCCGTCCCTCCTCCTCCCGCCCGGCCGCGGCCGCGGCCCCGCTGTCAGCTTGGACAAACCCCCCAAAGCCGCAGCTTTCCGGCCCCTCCTCCGGCTCCCGGGGTCCGCGGCCCCTTCCCCGCGGAGCGGAGCGGACGGAGCGGCGGCGCGGGCGGTAAGTGCGGGGCGGGGCAGGCGCGGAGCCCCCCGAGCCCGGCCGGGGGTCCCGGAGCGGCCCCGCTCAGCCCCTCGGGGCAGCGGACACGACCCAAAACCCTCTCTCCCGGCTCCAATCCGCGGGTATTTCCTTACGCTGTTCCTCTGCTTTCTTTCTCCTTTTTAAATTTTTTTTTTTTGCACCCCCGTTGTTCTAAAAGTGGCGAATTGTCAAAAAGTAAAAAAAAAAAAAAGAAGAAAAGAAAAAGTTGCTGTGGATGTTTCGGAGCTGTTGCTTTATTGAAAACAACTCCCTGGGTGGAGGAGGCGAGAGCAGCCCGCGGGGCGGTGGGAGTGTTTGCAAAGCAAAATGTCATTCGGAGGTGGGGGGAAAGCTGGAGAAATTGTTTCCATGAACGTGTTCTCCGAGTTGTGCGGGATTGCCCGACTCCCGTGAGCCGAAAGAAAACCAGTAGGAAGTTTGAAAGGCAGAGGAGAAAGTGTACGGGATAACTAAGAAAAGTGCTCTCTGCCTGCTTTTGCTGCTGAGCTTGGGTTTCTGGAGCTGCTAAATGGACCAGGGGGCCGTGCCGGGGAGATTTGGGGGACCTGGGGATCAGGGGCTGTGCTCGGGGGGTCTGGGGGACCGGGGGCTGTGTCAGAGAGGTTCGGGGACCAGTGGAGCAGTGGGCTCTGCTGAGGAGGTTTGGGGACCAGGCTTGTAGGGTCAGTGGAGGAGTTTGTCCTCCAGTAGCAGAATCGCTGCCGGTGTGTTCAGGGCTGAGCAGGACCCGGCCGGTTCTCTGCCCCCACGCCTTCCCTCACCTTATCTCTTCCTGTTGTCACTCAAAGGCTTGTGCAGGAGCCTGCTGGTCGCCCTGAGCTGAGCTGCCCTCGGGGAGCGAGGCCAGCAGAGGTGGGTTTGGCTGCATGGTCTGTCCCACCTCGCAGAAAGGGCCTTTGATCTCATATGTGCCACACTGGCATTGAATTTTCTCTCTTTCTCATCTAAAATTGCTCCTCTAAACCTTTGGTACTGAAAGAGAAGGTGGTGTTATTGCCAAGTTCTCTTAGCACAAGGTTCTGTTTCGTTGCACTCGTAGGTGATGAGTCCAGGGGTGGTGTTTGGGACTGGATCTGTTCCTGTGGTTTTCTAACACACCAGCAGCACCTGATCTCCTTTCCTGCTCCTCCTCATGACATGTCATTGCTTTAGGCATCCTTGGCCTTTTGGTTGCAGAAGGAGGCTCTGACCACATCTCATAACATGGCTTTACTTATAACTTGGTTAGAAGTCATTTAACAACAAAAACTACAGCTCATGGTATGTGGTTAATGGGTGTGAAATTATCTGAGACACAAATCACCCTTATTAGTGGAATAGATGAAACTAGTTTTATTACGAAAGATTTTCCCTGAATGGCAGAATGGAGTCTATAGAGAATAAAAAAAGGTCTTTTAGCTGGTTCTTTTCCCAAGTGGAGTCAGCTGGACCTTCAAAATCACTTTGAAGACAGTTACACCAGCATTAATAGGGCTAATGTTGGCCTAAAAATATCATCCAAAAATCACACCCTTAATTGGCATTACTTTGTTGGCAAACCTTTCCCAGTGCTGCCTTATTCCTCAACAGCCATGTTATTTTAATTGCATCCATGTATTCTGTCTCAAAGGCAAGGCTCTGAGCAGGATTTATTGAGCTTAGTGTGGTGACTGGAGCTTTACCTTCTTTAGTGGAGCTTGTCTCCACTAAAGACAAGAAACTGATGGGATCCGCTCCAGTACTGTCTCTGGCTGGGATTGAGCCCTGGCATTACACTTTTTGGAAAGATTTTATTTTGCTGGACAGTTCCTCAACAACAGTGCTGGGGCATTTCCACACTGCCAGAACCCCTCCAGCCCTGTGGATGTCCCTTTGCAGCAGCAGAGTAGTTACAATCCATCTCCAGGCTGTGTTTTAACACTCCATGTTAAAACTTATGCATTTTGTGCTGCTTTATTGTGTGTGTTGGAAGCTCTAAGGGCTGCTGTTGCTCTTGTTGCTGCAGTGCCGGGTATCTGCTCTCAGCTCTCAAAGCCTGCATGGAGACTTTGGATATGGAAAGGACCTTGGCTGTCCTTCCCCTTCATCCCTCTGCCCTTAGATTTTGCATCCCATGCAATCCAAGCCAAGCCTGCCAACCATGCCTTTCACAGCTGCCTGAATTCCGGGAGATGACAAATGCTTACAGTGTTGGTCCTCTCTTTCAGACTCTTCTTTGGAAATGTTTCCATGCCTGAGAGTTTCTTCCCATAGTTTGTGGGTACGAGGTGGGATTGAACTGCTTCTGGCAAAACCAGAAGTGTCCCTTAAATTCTCCAGAGATTTTTGTGGTTGCTGAAAGACTTGCAGTGGGCACATGCTTTCCTACAGCTGCCTTCTGGCTGCTGAGCAGAAGAAACCAGAGAGCTGCTGGCTGGGGGCTGCTTGTCTCTTCCATGAGCCTTTGACCTTGGGGCCACCACCATCTCAGGTGGCCTCACGCTGCCCTGGGAGCTCCCCTTCCTCCTCCATCCCAGGGCCGGGGTGTTTCTTTTGTAAGTTCTATGCAGATCCCTGGTGGTAGGAAGAACCTTGACGCCTAATTATTGTGCCTCTTATCTCGCCTTCGATGTGCCACCAGCCCATGTGTTTAGAATAAGGCTCTGATCTCATGATATGGTCTCACACATTCACTTTTGTTTAGCTTTTCCCCCCATTCTCTTGCATGAGAAATTTGGGTTTCCTTCCAGCTCATTGGCATAACATTAACCTTTCTTTCTGCTGGAAGTGACATGTTGTCTTTAAAAACAGTGGCCTGGATTTAATATCCCAAGGAGTCCTTTTCCAATTCCATGTTCATATAGATCAGGAATTAAACAAAAGAAACTTGGAACGGGGTTTTCCAACAAGTGGTTTGTTTTCTCCTGCTTACATTATCGTGGCCTTTTTGTAAGAAATCAAACTGTTGAAACAAACATATATCTCACTTAGATATGAAGAAATGCAGCTCACTTGTGGCCTGGATCCACTCCTGCTCCTGCTGAACGCGATTAGAGCAAGACCAGACCCTTTGAGTCACCATTTCATCCGTGTGTGTTACAAACCTAAGATGTTATTCATGAAAATTAAGCTGTGTTAATTACATCTCTTGGTCTGCTTTAAGACAGACATACATTCCTGTCTGTCTTGTTTGCTAATGAGCTCTGTGGATCGGATCCAGAATCGGGGGGAAGGTTAAGAACTGTCACAGATGCACCGACTTCCCGGAGCAGATGTGACCTCCCGGCGGGAGGGGAAGCCGCTCTTTGACCGGGAGATGTCCCTGACGTTTATGGCTGGGTGCACCGGAGCCCGTGGCTCTCAGCAGTGTGGGCTCCTTTTTATGAATGAAGGCAGGCGTGGCTGCCGAGCCTCCAAAGCGGTGCCAGGAATCCGGGATTGCGGAGCCGGGCGGAGGCGGGAGCCTGAGAAGCCCTTGGGCAGCGGCGGCTCCACCGTGGCACGGCCGGGCTGGGCTGAGGGGACCCCGGGGAGGAAAAGCCATCAAGAAGGACGTCCCAACAGTCCCACCATCACACACTCCTAGTTCTTTTTTTCCTTTTTCCTCTTTTTTTTTTTTAATCCTTCTGTTAGCTCAGTTCTGCATTCTGCTCCTGACTCTCTTCAGTGAGCACACCTTGGAGAGACAAGGAGCTCATTTTTTCCTGTATCCACAGAAGCTTTTAGTAACTGCTAACCCCTTACACTTGTACATGGAAGTCAGAAAAAGCATCTTAATGCAGTTTTGTCTAGACTGGTGATGGAGGGAGAGAGAGGAAGCAATTCCTGGGGCAGGCATACATGACTTTTTGGAAACAGAAAATACAACCAGCAAAGATTATATCCCCACCAGACCTGGCAGGAGGGGTCTTAGGGGTGTTCTTAATCCACCTCACTGCAAATTCAGCCAGGTTAGCTCAAACCACCTTTGTTTTTGACTTAAGTGAGCTGAGTCTGCACTAGTGCAGTGAATGTTCCCTCTGTCCCTCCTGCCAGACACGCGGTGGGGACAACCAGCCAGCTGCTGGTGCTCAGCCAGCTCCTGCTCAGCCAGGCCAGGAGACACTGCTTGGGTGTCCCCCAGGCTTTGCTTAAGTGAGAGCTGAGCCTTTTGTCCAGTATCAGTTTAACCAGGCTGGATCAGCTTAAGATGTGCCCCTCAGTTCGTGCTGTCCTACATCATGTCAGGGTGGGACCTGTCCCCCAGCTCTTCGCTGTTCCTGCTGGGAAATCTCACAGGTCCCTGGTGCTCCTGGGTGGGACCAGCTGGAATCCTGCAGGGCATCTCTCTGGTTCCCACTGAACCCACGGAAGGACAGACCTGTTCTTTTACCTGAGGATTTGTGAACCTCTTAGGATGATACTGGATATGCACATACAGAGGTTTAGAGGATGCCTGTGAGATATGAATTTCCATTTAAATTAAAAGGCAGTTTGTTGACTGAGTTTCTGTGCAATCCCATTTGAAGTGTTTTATAGAAACAATTTATAGGACTGCTGCTTTTTTGTGCTGTGCACTGGGCTTTGGAGGGCAGGTTACTTATAAAAAAATGAAGGTGGAAGCTGGAAAAACTGTTTTGCTGGTGTGATGAATCTTTAGATCGGAACAAGAGCATACATTTAAAACTCTGAAGCGAAACCTTTACACAGGAGAATGCTACTCTAAATATATGCCTGAAATGGGGGAAAAATCCCCCCCACTTCTGCAAATGATTTTTTTTTTTCAAGAATTAAACCAACTGTTTAGAAATGATTAATTACTGTAACATGTGAGCGCTGTAAAGTCTCATCTATTCACAGTAGTATTTCAAATGATTTAAAGTTGTTTGCTCAAGGTTTGCTTTTAGCATGTCATTAAATGTCATGGATTTATTCCAGCTGTCCTCCACAAATGTATTACTTGTGAGGGATTTTGCATGGGAACAGGCTGCCAGATTTTAGTTTTGATAGCAAAGCCCAATTTTATTTTATTTTTAATCTAGTTTTGCTTTGCTAAGTGTATGAATGGCTTTCAGTGGAGTTGGCACAGAAGATGGTAAGAGCTCTCCTGAGTGGAGTTATTGGACCTGGTTTGCACCTTCTGAACCCCCTTGAGAAGGGTGGGCAGCTTGTGCAGATACCTGAGCTCTCTGACCCCTGCCAGCCCCTCTGCCCCGTTGGGGGCTGTGACTGGTCACTGCAGAGTTCCCACGAGCACTTCCTAATTCGCTTTAGGCAAAACCAAGTGGATTATCTCAAGCCACTGATTAGACTGTTGAAGATAATCCTGCTGGCTTTTGAGTTTGCCTCTCCTTGCTGAAGGGCATGAGGGAGGCTGAGGGAGGCTGCGGGACCAGCCACCCCCGCAGGGAGCTGGGCTGTTGTGGGGTGAGGGCAGAGCTGGAGGTGCCTCCCCAGCACACGGCAGGGGACTGGCACCAGGGACTGGCACCAGGGACTGGCACCAGGGACTCACCAACAGCCAGCAGTGAAGAGAACTTCTTTGACTGAGCTGCTGAGGCTTTGCCCACTGCCTCTACCAGGTCTGTTGAGGCTTATTTTTTATTTATTTATTTTTAATTTATTCGGTTTTCATAACCAGAACACTTAGACTTGGTAGCACGGCACATTTTCCCGTTCTAATCGGATCTGCCTCATGACTGGAGCTCTGTCATACAGTCAGTGTCACACACAGTCTGATGGGCTTGAAAGGCTGGGTATGATCCATCTGTAAAACTGGTTGGAAAGGGTGTCATCTGAGACTTCCAGAGCAGCTTGGTTTGGGGGATTACCCCTCAGTTCTGAACTGGGAAGTGGTAGAAGTGGCTCTGCTCAGTGAGAGCAGCTGAGAATGCTCTAAAATATTTTGCCTTTAGAGCAAAACCAAAAATGCAGTTGCTTTCTGACTTGTTGGTTGGTTCCTGCCATGGCTGCTTGGTTATGCAGGAGGATGTGTCCTGTGGAAAGGGTTTGTTATAATTCATGGGCTTTTGTAAAATGCAGATGTTAACAGCAAGAGTGCCTGATAAGCAATCTCTCTTTGCTTTTATTAAGATGTTTGCATTCTTCTCAAGGTGTTGACATAGCACACTATACCCTGGGGTGCTGCAAGTGTCTGAATATTTAGTAATGTCTTTCCAGTCTGGGCAAACAGGTTAACTTGACTGCACCACTTTTATTCCTCTATTTAAACAGACTGAACTAAGGAGCCAGTAATCAAAAAGGAAATTCACTGGGGTGTACTTAAATTTACTAAAATCTCTCCTCCTGTAACGAGGGAAAAAAATAAGTCAGCACTTTATGATGTTTGCTGTGAAGATGAAGCATCTCTCTAGACTAGACAGCTCATGAATTTAATTCTTGGTTACACTGCTGCAGTTTGGGGCTGCTGTCTCTGAGGCTGTAAATAGCATTTTGTTGTGTGTTTGTGCA
>NW_016690424.1:53466-181703 GCF_001604755.1 Lepidothrix coronata
ATAATGGGGACACCCACATAAATCAGGATGAGGCACCTGGTGGGGGGGTGAGGACCACGGAGCACTGCTGGAGCACAGTGGAGATGGTGCCTGTGCCTGGCAGAGGGACAGGCTGTGGATTCCTTATGGTGATGCCCTGGCACAGGTTGCCCAGAGAAGCTGTGGCTGCCCCATCCCTGGAAGTGTCCAAGGCCAGGTTGGACGGGGCTTGGAGCAACCTGGGCTAGTGGAAGGTGTCCCTGCCTGTGGCAGAGGTGGGACTGGATGGGCTTTAAAGTTCCTTCCCACCCAAACCATTCCATAATTCCATGATATAAACACAGCCAGCAAGAGAGATGGCTGTTGGCCTCAATTCTTAACCTCTGAGGTCACTTCACTTCCTTTTTGTTACTTTTTTTTTAAGCAATTGTCATTATTACTGGTCAAGATCAAATTTCTGAGCTAAGATGTTGAATTCAGGCTTGAAGAATATATATTTTTCTCTGAAATAGTCCAATATATTGCATTATTTCAAGGTTTACCTTACCCACATGCTAATTTCAGGCAAAACTGGGTTTAGTAAATTATGCAATGGAGAAGATACAACTCTCACCTTTGCTTTAGAATAGAAGTCTAGAGTTTGAAGACAGGAAAACTTGGCAGATGCAGAATGTAATCGTTAGAAATCCTACACAAGGGATTTATAGGTGTTACACACAAGGCCAAGAATTTAAAAAGCAGGTTCCTTACACGAAATTGCTTTGCCGCCTTCTGGCCAAGACTTAAAGTTCCCCCAAAGCTTTCCTATTTTCTGCCGTCTTTGTGTCTTACATCCTTCCTTTTCCAAGATCCCTGACTGTTTCTTCCCTTTAATCTCTTTTAGGGGCCCTTTCTTGGCTGTTCCAAAGCAGCTATAGCTGCTCCCCCCATCTGCCTGGGGCTGGTGGAGGGAGTAACAGAAACCTCCCCTCTTGCTGCCAGGAGGGGCTCCCTCAGCCTCCCTGACTGTGCTTGGGTCACTGACATTGTTGACATTGGGATTACTTGGAATTTGCTTTCAAGAACGTTGGGAATAGCCCAACCACGATCAGTTTGCACTTCGCCCTTGTTGCTCAGGAAACACCTCCACCAGGCTGGTGCTGGTTGGGATCCCCTGGGTTTGGTGCACACTGTTTAGGAACTCATGGTGTGGCTGGGTGACAGGATTTGAGCACTACTGTCCTTCTCTGCAGCTTCTCTGGTGTGTGTGGGTGTGTGTGTGTGTGTGCTTGACAGCTTCACAACTGGTTTAACTCTTCCCTGTGCAGAATTTGGGAGCAAGAGGCATTTCCTCCTCTGAAGTGTAGTGTTGTCATCCTTAAGCACGATGGTGATTGCAAATTCAAACAGAAGGAGATCGATAATTGTAGAAGGATATTAAGAGAAGAATGAATTGACCAAGTTCAGAGGCTTGTTTTCTGTTGGTTTTTTGTTTGTTTGTTTTGGTAGTAGAAAGGTGTCTTCTGTTAGCAGAAGAAATGGAGAGTGTTTCTCACTTAACTGGTGGCAACACTGGAGAGGAATGGATGGGACTCTTGCAGCCCAACCTGTGTAATGTCTGCATTGCCAAAGATCCCAGACCAGATGCCCAGGGCTTTGCTGGGTCTCAAGGGGCCTCACCAGAGCTCCCTCAGTGGAATCCTTGGTGCTGGCCATGGGGATGGTGGTGCCCTCAGCAGGGAGGGCTGGCCCCTTCTGTGCTGGGCTCTGCTCCCCTCAGCGCTGGGCACCCGGGGAAGGGACACAAGGGCCTCAGCAGCCCCCTGAATCCCCCAGCCCAGGGCCTGGGAGGTGGGAAGGAGCCGTTTTGGGGGCCCCCTGGAGTGCAAGAGGCAGCCCCAGCGCTGCCCTGGCTGTACCTGGGTCAGGCAGCCCTAGGCTGGGCTTTGAAATGTGAAGCAGCTTCCTTAGGCATTGCGGGGGGTAAAAAGTGAATTAACCATATCATAGGCACATGGTACTTCCCTGCTCAGATTACACTACAAAATCTGGGCAGTTCCTAAGATAGAGCTGGAAAAGGGGATTTGGGAGTGTGAGCAGCACTTGGAGCAGAGCACAGCTGACATGGCTGGGAACAAAAGGTGACAGGAGAACTCACCACATCTGCATTGCTGCTCATCCACAGGTCAGCAGAAATCCTTCCTCACTGGACATTTGTTGCAGATTTACTGGGAGAAGCGTAAAATAACTTTGTTTGAGTGCTGGCTTTGCTTTGTGCCTTGTATTCTGCTAGTTGCAAAGACTGTATCTGGCTGGGTTTCGCTTTGAGTTTTAAACTTAGTTTTCCAGCTTTACTTTCTAACTGTTCGTCGGGCTCTAAAGCTCTTGTTAAAGATCTTCCGTTTGATACCGTTTAAAGACTTAAGTAGAGAGGGGAGGGTTTGCTTTGTTAGTTAAGGCTGCTAAAGCTGGGTCTACTCCGCTCGTGGACAAAGCTTTTTGCTTTTTTGCAAAATACTCCATAAGCAACACATGTTTGTGCTATTAGTCAGATCTTCACGGGCTTTTTTATTTTTTTTATTTTTTTTGCCTTCTCCTCAAAGCAAGCTTCTTACAAAACCAATTATTTTTAATGCTGCTTCTGGCCTTTTGACTGGGAATTCGGAGAGGGTTTTACCTCACGGGCTGGAGCGAAAGTTGGGTTTGTTTTTGTTAATGTAAGTCAAGGAGTAGCAATGATTCACTGTGACAGGCTGAATGTGAGCCATATGAACCGAGCTGCACAGGCATAAAGGAGGATTGTGCTGCAAAATATCTCCAAGTAATTTAGATTTTGACACACTTACCACTTCTCAAGTTGCATTTCCCCCTCTCCTCGCCACTCCTGCCCTTCCCCCACCGTCCAGGATCTGATGTGATGGAAAAATATAGGCATTGTCTCTGGGATTAGGAATGGGTGGGCTAAAAGTGCTTTTCTTCTGTGGATTTTATTATAGCAGTGTGGGAGCTTCACAAAGAGATGGTAATAATTATATACACTTACATGGTGTTAAATGATGAGTTTATGGGCTGAAATAAGCGAATTTTCAGAGGATCTCTCCTATCACTTGGAGTGTGCCAGTGCCATGTGCTGATCTGTGGCACTGAGGGGTCTGGCCAGGCTGGTCTGTGGTGGTTCCCTGCTCGGAGGAGCTGGAGCTCAGCTCACACAAGAGCTGCTTGTCCAGGGATTGCCTGTCCCCAGGAAGCCCCAAGAACCAGGCACGGAGCCATTTGCATCCCACTCCTGGGTGGAGGATTTTAGAATGCCATTTTTTTCCAATTAAGCACTATTGATTTCTTTTGTATGTGGGGTTTTTTGGTTGGGGGTTTTTTCTGTGTGTGGTTGTGGGGTTTTTTTCTGTAGACTTTTTTCCCCTCTTTATTCTGTGGTTTCTCTGATTGAATGGCAAATGAAGGCTGTTTTAATGTTGACTCAGATGACACAAACTCATAGCAGGACTTTATGTCCAGCCTTTTTATTGATTAAATATCTTGGCATTTGGGTAGAAAGGAATAGCAAAAGCAGTTCATTTCTGGCTGAGGTTTCTGACCAGTAAGTGAAAGGCAGAGTAGGGAGCTGTGTGTGAGTGTAATAAGTGTAACATCTATAAAATAAGACATATTTTAATGGCTCTTAAACTTGAAGATTGGATTCTGTTCTCTTGGGAAGTGTATCCTGCATATACAACAGACACACAGCAGGGGAAAGGAGAACAGAATTTGGTGTTGCAGTGAATTTGTTATAATCCCTGGCCCACTCCAAGCCTCCTCCTGAAGTTATTAGAAAGGATCCTGCTGAAAGTGGGGATAAAGGCAGTTGTTAAGGTTACACTGTGACCCACCTTTGCTGTTTAATGTTGAATGGGAAGTTCTTGAAGCAAACTAAAAATAATACATTGGATACTATTTTTAAGGAAAAAGCCCAGCAAAATGTCTGTCATCAGGTTCCAAACGATTCCTCACTTCACTTTAACAATGAGCTATCCATTATATGGTCTTAATTTATGGAATGTTAAACAGTTTCTGGCATTACTGTGCCCCTGCAGGAGGAACAGATGGTACTTTTGAATGAGTTTTGCTGTGGGATAAAACGTTCCAGGTCTTCGGCAGATCATATCCATCTGTAAGAAAGGAACAGCATTTGTGTAAAGATAAAGTCAAACAACTCAAAATCTTCTACTGAAGGAAAAGCAGTGCCTGTGGGCTGAGGTGGTAGGTAATGTGGGAAGATACTGCTTAATATTATTTTAAAGGTGAACACTTATTTTGGTTAAACATCCCAAATGGGAAGTCTTGGTAGGCCAGACTTGGAATTCTGGGATTCTTCCAGTTGACCCTCATGGGAATGACTGATTTCTCCTACCTGGCCTCTGGCCTGTTGTGGTGCACATTTGGTGAAGGAATATCCCCTTCAATTTATCTGTGTTCCTTACAATTCTGTAAATGTTGTTCGTGTTCCCTGTAGAGTTCTCCTTTGCAAACTGAAAAATCACAGGCTCTTCAGCTCTATCTACCTGAAAATAAGGCAACTATTCATGTAAGATCCCTCTATGGTACATAGTTGTGGACTCCCCATCCCTGGAAGTGTCCAAGGCCAGGCTGGACGGGGCTTGGAGCAATCTGGGCTAGTGGAAGGTGTCCCTGCCCATGGCAGGGGGTGGAACAGGGGGAGCTTTAAGGTCCCTTCCAACCCAGATCATTCTGGGATTCTGTGCTAAAGACAAGCACAGTCCATCCATCTATCCCTCCATCCATCCATCCATCCATCCATCCCAAACAGGTTATTGGTGATAGTGTTGCCCTCTGAAGTTTCACCCACCCTTCCACTGACTCTAGAGTAAACCTCATCAGTGAGGTGACTTCTAGAAAACTGAACCTATTCTGCCCCTGTGATCTTCTGAGAGCTGAAATCCCTGGTTCTCTTTGTTCTGTTCCTGCTCTTTGGACTTTGAACACCCAAGATCACCGGATCAGCCGCTGCCTTCAGAAGTGATTCTGCAGAGCTGATGTACTTCACACTCGGGGCAATGCAGTGCAAATCCTGCCTGTCCCAGGCTCCCGAGTCGGAGGGCTGGGTGTGCACGTCTGACTGGGCTGCCAGAGCGTTTCAGCCCCCCGGGGTGAGGTGGGGTCGTGCCACAGGAAGGCTCTCTGCAGGTGCCTCTTTGCCGGGCGGCTGCACCTTCGCGCTGGGGAGCCCTGACAGGGGATTTGAGAGAGCACTGCAAAGCTGGAAAACCTCCCATTGCACTTCCCTTACTTTCCTTGGTGTTTGGTTTGGTTTGTTTTTTTTTTTCTCTTTTCCTGTTTTAAATACCAAGTGTTCTGTGATTCTGGGAAACTTGATTTCATTTTTTTCATATCAGCAACTCTTCCACCTTAATTTTCCTTCCCGGTCATGTGCTGGACTGTGCATAACTAATGTGGAAGGAGGGACAACCAGCTCCTTCTTCTCCCATTGTGTTAATTATTCTTTCCCCTTGCATTAATTGTAGAATTTCCTCAGCTGGAAAATTGAATAACTTCCTTCCCTTTCAGAAGATCATCGTCCAAAATAGATATATGTATTTTAATGTGCCAAGACCAAACAATTTGTGTGCACTCATCAACACCACTGTAGTGGAATATTGTTCATTGTGATGAAAATCAGATTGAATTTACAGTTTTGTTGGTGTGTTCAATGAAACCAAGATGTTGTGAAAGGAAAAGAACTATTCTTGTTCTTTAAATCATATGTACCTGTATAAGATAATATAAAAATATAAAAATATTCAATCAGCTTTTTTTGTCAATGCACTGTCAGTGTTTCTGCATTGCTGAGATGTCTAATATCAAAAAAATGTTCTGCCTGTAGTGCCAAGTTATTGCATTAGTTAATGATCTTAAAATATTCAGGAGTATGGGTTGTGTATTTACCCAGCAGATCATACTGGCTTCCTGTGGAAATAGAAAATGTAGTGGATAATTTACAAAGTAAACAAGACTTGCTTTTCTAATATCACTCTGGTTTGTAGATTAAATATGGTACAGAACCACAAATCATTATGAACATGAGAACTGCACCCGTGCATCTCAGGGCAGGTGTCACAGTCTATTTGGACACTCAGCAAACTATCACTGGGTATGTCAGCTGGGGGTTCTCTGCAGATACAGAAAAAACCAGTGCTCTGATCTCCAGGAAGTCTTCCTCCAAGTTAAGGTTACACCTTGGACAACTTGGATCTGGCCTAAATCAAAGGTCAAGATCCAGGATTCCACATGTGCTGCAGGCAAAAGAGTTGTGTACCTTCCTTAGCAAAAGGATGCCAAGGGAGTGCAAGAAATATGTGTATTTATGTTTCTGTGTGTGTTTATTTTGAATCCTTCAGCAAGAATTAATACTTTTTTCCTTTACATAACTTTGCTTTTATGAGTTTCAGGGTAGCAAGCACTCCTTTCATTTTATGACGACCCCTAAGTACTTTCAAATCTCTTTCAGCTTGGTTATAAATAAATCTGCTGCCTGGAAGAGAACAGGCAGGTCTTATCACTGAAGAAGTGAACGAGACAACCAGTGTGATGCCTCCCCTGCCACACTTCTCTAGATTCCAGACTTCAGCAAATGAGCTGGCATTCCTTGCCTTGGCATCTCTTGGAGGATAAATGGGGCTCACAGCACTGCCCATCCAAACCTCTCTGGCAGATGCTGAGTCTGCAGGAGCTCAACACCATCAAGAGAAAGGCCTTGATTTGAAGCCATGTGAGTTCACTGAGGGCACTTGGTGTGTTCAGCTGGAGCAGAGGAGACTGAGGGGAGACCTCAGTGCAGTTCCAGCTGCCTGGGCAGGGGCAGAGGAGGGGCAGGGACTGAGCTCTGCTCTGGGGGACCAGGGACAGCAGCCAGGGAATGGCTGGAGCTGTGTCAGGGCAGGCTGAGGTTGGATCTCAGCAAAAGGTTCTTCCCCCAGAGGCTGGTTGGGCACTGCCCAGGCTCCCCAGGGCAGTGGGCACAGCCCCAAGGCTGCCAGAGCTCCAGGAGGGTTTGGATGATCCTCTGGGGCACAGGGGGTGACTCTTGGGGATGGGCCTGTGCAGGGCCAGGGTTGGACTGGATGGTCTTTGTGGGTCCCTTCCAGCTCAGCATATCCTGTGCAGTGCAGTTCCAGCAGATGTAAAAGGTCCCAGCAGTGTGTGTTGGGTGCCTGGACCTCGTCCTGCTCATCCCATCACCTCAAGGGCTCACAGGACACTGAGGAGCAAAACCCTCCTCAGCCTCGTGCCCAGCCAGTGAGGCACAGGGTGGTTTATATTCCAAAAGTGAGAGTCACACAACTCTGAACTGTCAGGCAATTCTCCACAGCCTTTGAGGATGAGTGAAGGATAAACCCCTGGTGGGAGATGGGAGGTAGTACGGTGTAACTTCCATGAGCTACATCTGGCAGCCTTGTTGTCTCTAAGTGATGGGCTCCGAGGTGGAATAGCATCTTTCCACAGTTTGGTATCCAACAAACCAAATTAATTCCATTATCTCTTATGGAAAGTTTGTGCAGGGACACTTTGGATTGATGGATTGCATTTGCTGACTGATTAGCAGCATGATAGATGCAGCTTCATTTACGGGGATTTGCTTTCATTCATGAGGAAAAATTGAAGGTTTCTTTCCAGCACAGTTTTTGCATTAAAACTTCTCAAAGCGCTCAACAAATGGTAGGCTCTGATTTCCATTTGTTTAATGCCCGTGGTAATTAACATTTCTATGAGAACATTTTAACCAAATGTTCTACTTTTTCCTCCATTAAAATAATAATTTTTTGCTTTAGCTAAAGAATTTAATTGGTATATATAATAACTCTAATAGGGCCTTTCTTTTGTCACCATATGAGAGGAAACTGTTCCCGAGGAATGATCACTAATGCTTTTTCCGGACTTTATTAATTTATAATTGGGAATATATTGTGCCATCCAATATGATGGTACATCCATTACATTTACTATAGATATGCTCTTGTCTGCAGTCCATGGAGGCCATGGATGGAGAGAGGGTGTGTGTGTGAGTGCTGAAATAAATCCAAGTTCCTTTTCTTCAGAACAAAGAATATGTGGCCAGATACTAAACTGGATTAATTAACTGAATGTTTTTCAATGCAGAATTACACGGCTGGATCCTTAACACAGCCTGTCTTTGAGGTGTTGATTTCTAAATCCTGTCTCCTTCATGGCTTGTAGAAAACCACAGGATTGAGGAATCAAGAAGTGAGGCTGAGAGGTGGCAAAGTAAAGGAGGTGACACCAGTGGCACTTTTTGGTGGGAGATGCATCCACAGCTGTGGATCCTGGGTGCAGCTTCAGGCACAGCCTGGCTCTGCCAGGAGAGGTCCTATGCAACCTGTCCTGCAGGGAAACCCAAAGACTTTGGTTCAGGCTTGCTTCAGATAAGCCTTGTAGGTACAAATAGTGTCAGTCATGTCCCTTCCTTCAACAGGAAGACTCTCTGTCCAGATTAGAGCCCAGCAAACTCTCAGGAGCACTGCCAAGGACAGAACTGGGATTATTCCAGCAGTGATAATGTGCTCAGGGCTACACAAAGGGCTAAAAACTTTATAAATTGCAAATTCTGAGAGCACTTAACATAATGAAGCAAATGCAATCCCAGTGGCTCAAGACAGATATTCCCTTGATGTGTGAGGTGGAGGTGGAAGTGACAGCACTGATGCCTCCAAAACCTGAAAGGAATCACAAGGGATGGAGAAATTTGAGCTAAGGGGTCTTCCTTCTCCAGTTTTTCCCCCCAGCCTTTCTCCTGAAGAACAGGGCAGAGAATGCCCTCTCTGTATGGAACAAAGGGATGGCCTTGTGTGCTGTCTGAGGGTTATTTATTTAAGAGCCAGAGCACAGGCAGGACCGTGGGTGTGCAAAGTTCACCTGCTGTCACACGAGTCCCAGGTAGGTTGTGCAGCTGGGAGAGGAGGCTGTATTTTCTCAGCTGTGGAGCAGTGCACAGCTAATGAAAGGAGTTGGTTTGTTGCTACAGTTGGTTGCTGAGAGCACGTTTACTCTCTTGAGGGACAGATTTGGATCCTGTTGAGTCAGGAAGGAAGAGTTTGATCTTGGGCCCTTCTGGGGACTTCACAACATTGTGAAAAACCATTGTGCCTTGCGTCAAGATTCACAGTTTCTTCCTAGGGAAATCTTGGTTGTAGGCAGCAACTGCATGTGTTGTGGATCAAAGGAGATGCATTGACAGAGCTCTGTCGAGGAGAAACCATGAACCAAATTAGCAGGGTATGATCAAATGCTCTCTGCACTGCTCCTGTTATTGTCTCCACATCAGCAGGCAGAGTTTCACCATTAATCATGGTAATGACAGAGTCAGGACACATTTACTGAAAAATTATTTACTGCAAACTTACTGCATTGATGTTTTGATGCTCATTTGGAATTAATTGGCAGGCTGGAGCAAACCCCTGTGAGTTACTCTGGAGAGTCTCAAATCCAGCTCTTCAGTTCTGAGGCTGAGGTACAGGCCATGGAGGAGCTGCTGCTCCTCTGGCTGGGAGCAGTTCTGCCTCACAGGTACTTGGTGGAAAAATGGGTTGCAGTTCCTTTCAGCCTTCCCTGAATGAAAACTGTTGTTAATTATTTCCAAATTGGTACATGGCAGCGCACAGGGCAGGAAAGGCCATTGCTAAGCTGTCACTTAAATTGCAGGCTTTCTTTTGCCTCATTTGGATTTTAGAGTGGGGGTGGAGGGATTTTCAGTTTCAGCTGTTCCAAAAGAGCTGCCTGAAACAGGTAGGTAGTGTCCAGATGTTCCAACCAACACGTTTCCCAACAAAAGATCTGTATTACTGTCACTGCTTAGGGCAGTGGGGTTCAAAGTGCATAAGACTATTATGAAAAAAACAAAAAACCCCCAAACTTAAATCTGTTGCTTACAGAGAGTTTTAAGTTATGAAACTGCATCTTAATTGTTTCACACTGAGGAAACAAGAACTGGGGAGAGGGGGTCACAAGGGGAGTGGGAATGACACGCTCGGGGTTTGTGTGCCACTGCCCTTGAGGTTGCAGCAGGTTTTTTCCTTGGTGAGAGGCAGCAGCAGCCCTGCAAATGTGAGCTCTGTGAAACAGTGGGAAGGGACAGGAGGCTGGAGCATCCTGGAGGAAAATCAGGAAAAGCAAGCAAGCAGGCTAAGAAATATAACCCAGGACCTTGAAATGATGTGTTGGAGGAGCACAGTTGTGAGATTGTACAGGGATGTGTTCTGCTTGAGTTTCCCACCAAAAAGTATCTAAATAATGGGGGAACATCATGGAAACTAGGAATTTTTCTCCCTGAGCAGGAGGAGTGCAGCTCTTTAAGTAAATGAGAACAAATTCTTTCCCTCCCTCCTGCGAGCAGCCTGCAGTGCTGACAGTGCTCAGCACAGCCCAGGCACCGAGTGGTGCTGGCCCCTGGGGCAGGGCAGGGCTCGGGGCTGGGCTGCCCCATGGCAGGGAATGCCTCCACGTGTGTGCGGCTGCTCGAGGTGCTGTGGAGCTCAGGGACCTGCCTGCTGCCAAAAGAGCTCTCTCTGTGCAAATTAGTTCATAACTTATGAGCTTTGACAAGTTTTTGTTGGCTGCGCCTTGGGAAACGTTTTCGAGTGGCTGTTGCCGAGTTTGCTTTAATCTTTTCCCAGATTTCTTTGGCTGGCGTGGAAATAGCTGGATTATTTGATTGTGTTTCTGAGGAGTATATATAGTCACCTGAAACTTGGCGATTTAAGAAGAAGGAAAAAAAAGTGTATCAATAACAAACACATTTATTTTCACTCAAAAGTAAGAGTTTGGCTCCTTCTGCAGCAGAGCTGCGACCCTGGCCCAGCTGCCAGGATATACTGAGCCTCTTGCGCATCAGCCAGAGGATCCAAACGTGGTTGGTTTGTCAGGGACTCCGTGGCAGAGCCCTTGGCACTCTCAGCTGCTCTGGCCCTGCACGGCCCCGTGCTGAGCTCTCAGTGCCAGCGTGTCAGAGCTGGGACAGGGACCAGCCCCGGGCTCGGGGTGGGACGGCTCTGCCTCCTTCCCCATGTGAGTCCTTCCTCTGCCACACTCCCCCTGAGCCACTCTGGAGCTGCTGCGGATCCCATGACACGGCACTGTGCCCCTCAGTGAGCCAAGTACCTGCCCTGTTACTTTGGTGAGGGGGAGCACTGACACAATACACCCAAGCCATGATTCTCCCCTCCTCAGCTCTGCCCTGTCATTCCCTTGGAAAAAGGCTGCCTTCACTCTCCAGGACTTCCAAAACGCCTTCAAAAGCTGCACATTCTGGAAGGACACATCCCAGAGCTGCCTGGTCACTCTTGCTAATGCTTGGCTACTCCAGCTGAAATACCTCGGGGGATGCTTTTTCATTCCTGCAGCATGGCAGGTTCCTGTTTGGATTTGAGGTGGGGAATGTCCTGGAAGGCTCGGGGGCGCTTCTGCTGGGAAGGGAGGTCTTATCTGAGCAACTTTGGGAGACAGTGTGAGTTTTGATCCCATCCTGCTTGCTTCTTGTTTGTCCCACTCTTGAGCTTGCTATTGAATTAAGCAATAATCCCCCGGACTCCCAAATGTCCATTTTTTAAAGCTTTTCCATGACAAGGGGGGTAATGGTAACTGATTTCTTATTGAGAATAAAGCTGAGGGAAACCGTCTGCAAAAGCCATGACTGCTGAACACGGGCTGGTTTTGCCAAGAACTGGAGTGTTGACAACTCCAGAGTGACTAAGCATCTCGTGCTTTGCTTTTGGTAAGGAAAAGCAGCTCGCTGAATTTGGATTTACATGGGGGTTTATCCCACCCCTCTGCTCTTTCTGCCAGTGCAGGTGCTCCAAATGAGAAGGCTGGATTGAGCTTGGCTCAAATTCCGTTAATTAGCAGGCAGAGATGAGGAGGTCTGGGCACTGAATGTTGCATAAGAGCAGTGAAGGAAACCCTTCTCCCCTTTTCATTCATCAGTGAATAGCCCTGCAGTTCCCCTTGTGAGGAGAGGGCCTGGAGCAGCCACAGCAATCCCTTCCAGCAGCAATCCCTTCCAGCCTGGTGAGATCACAAGTTTCCGGATTGAGAGGGTGTGAAAGGAAGATCTAATCCATGGGTTGGCACAGCCCACTCAGGAGTTACTGGGCTTAGGGGTTTTTTCTGTTTTTCATACATGAAAGATCTCTCACAAATTTCCATTTTCTCTTGCATTTAAGAGGGATTGTTTTAAATTGTTATTTCCTTCCATCCCCTCCCTTCTTCCTCCCTCAGTCTGAGCTGTGAGTGCAGCCAGGGAAGAGCTGCTGGCAGCTGCAGCAGCCACAGAGCTCTGGCTGGGAGAGGTGTGAAAATGCAGGGACTGGGGAAATACATTCTCCTTGCTCCTCGGGGTGGGTGTGCACATGTGCTTCTGCTTTCTGCAGTGCTTCACCACTGTGAGAAGGGATTCAGCATCACCAAAACACTGACCATCACAGAGCAGGGCTGTGTGTGCTCCCTGGTCATGTACAGCCTGTGCCTGGAGAGCCAGTTTGGACTGGGTGGCACTGGGAGACCAGGAGAACTGTTCAGAGCATCTCTGTGGGTTGATGAGCTTGCTTTGTCCACTCCCTGCTGCACTGGCTTTCCCACAGCTTCTTTCTTAGTGTGCAGGGAACTTGGGTGGAGGTTCCTGGCCGAGCTCAGTGGCTGCCCCCAGTTACACCCAGCAGGGACTGTGTCCCAGTGCCTGCATAGGAGGGCTCTGACACCTTCTGCTCTCACATCAGGCTGCCATCTGGCCCT
The DNA here is from genome assembly GCF_001604755.1 of Lepidothrix coronata. NCBI lineage: Eukaryota > Metazoa > Chordata > Aves > Passeriformes > Pipridae > Lepidothrix > Lepidothrix coronata. The sequence continues at coordinate 66,238 of NW_016690424.1, forward strand.
GCTCCTTCTTCAAAAGTAGAAGATATGTATCAAAGCAGCATTTTTGTTATTGCTAACCTCAAAAATGGCAATTTAGGGGGGGATTGAGAGGCAGGATAGAGAAGAGTGGTGTTCTATCTAAACCTGTTGTGGTACAACTGCAGGTACATCTTCAAGGCTGGAAGTCACTGGATTCTCATGCAGATGTTGTCCTCTACAGTGCTCTGAATTCATTCTCTTTATTGCTTTTTGTTTATAAATGGCTGCCTCTTTTTGTTCAGTGAACATTTGACAGAGTGCTGTTGCTGCTGAAGTATCTCTTCCACATGTGCACACCTCCTGCACGTCTCTGGGGCAACCTTCACAGAAAGGTGGTGTCTGTGTGAAGTCTTTGAAGGAAAGTGCCTCCTGTCACCTCTGCCTACCTAGAATAAGCTTTCTGGTTCAGCACTGAAATGAAACCATCTGGAAAAAGAATCTCCCAATAAAAGACTCCCCTTAATTTAAAGAAGTTGCACATTTAAAATGTCTAGATCTTCTGTGGGAACACGCTGGTTTCATCAACATTTTTGAGTAATGTGACTGAACAGTTTTAATCAAGTCAACATTCTTCCTTTTAGTTTTATGTTATGGCTTTGATTGAAGTAAATCACTCAGAGTATATTGTTTTGCAAAAATGTCAGAATTTATAACTTTTTGGCCCCAAATGGAATTGAAAAAAGCATCCTGAAATCTTGTTTTCTTCCCCTGCCAGGAGACAGGAATATGATGTTTTTCAGCCAGGACTAGTTACAGTTTTGATGGCTGCTGCTGTTGAGCCTTGGATGTCCCATGACACAGATGCTGGTTTAGTCTGCAAAGTGAAGCATTCTCCTTTCCTTTTCCAGGAAGATATGTGCCTGGAGTTCATGCTCGTTTGGACTCTTACTTTTTTAAGCAGGTTTTCCATAAGGTGTCTTTGCATTTCCTGGGAATAATTTTTAAAGAAGGAATCAAGGTCTAAGGAACTATAGTGGTCTGACCATCCTCTGCTGCTAGTTTACCTCACAGGTTTGCTTCTGTAGGCTTTGAGGGACTCAGTCTTAATCCATTGCTTAATCCCTCCCTTGCTCGGGACACACTGTGTGCACAGGAATGGCAACAACTGCTTTAATAGCAGCCCAGTAAAACCCAGTAAAGCCAAGAAGATCAGATATTGAACCAAAGGAGAGGAGGATATACAGGTTAGCAAACTCCACAAAGGACATCAGTGGGAGCCTTCTGGGTCATGAAGCAGTGCATGAGGGCTGGTGTGGGTGGCATTTGGGTTTACCTTGCTGTAAAGCTCTGTAAAGCTTTCAACAGAGCCTTTGAAAGACCTTTATTTTAAGTGTGCAGGGCTTAATTTGTTGTGGCATCTCCCTCAGTGGAGCAGCAAAAGGCAGTGACATTGGTAAGAGTGGGTGAAGGACACTGGTAAGAGCAGGAAGACCCAATTCTCATTGAAGTGAAGTCCTTGTGTATCACCCTAGTTGTGTAAAAGGACATTAAGGGAAGTATTCAAATCGTTGATAGAAGCAAATTATAAACTCCCCTATCCTTCAGGGACAGCGTATTTTTATTTAAAGGTTTAGACACCTTTATTTACAGCCCCAGCTTTTGATGCCATTACCAAGTAAAGAGCTGCCGTCTCCAGAGTCATCCCAGCACTAGGGAAGGGTGTGGATGCAGAGGCACATGGGCTGCACGGGCTGGCAGGAGGGATGGGTTGTCTCAGTGAGGCTCAGCAGTCCTGTCTGTGCTCTTCACTCAAAGCTGCTTTTCTCTGTGCCTGAAGTAGAGGCTGTTTCTTTGATATGCAAGTTTGTGCATTGGGGGGAGCGATGGGTGTGGGGAACAGATGGAGAAAGCACAGGGAAAACAGCAGTGGTTTACAGGAATAAAAAGAGGTGCTTTTGTTGGAGTCATTACACCAGAAACAAGGAGCCTCTGATGAAGGGAAGTGAGCCTGAGGGTAGGGAAGGTTGTGGTGTTGACAGAGAAAGGGTTTGTAAGGATTTCAGCCTTATCAGTTTAGCTTGAAAACCCAGAAGCTGAGGGATGTGGAAATGGTGGGAAGACAAAGGGTACAGAGGGACTGAACAGGGCACTGAGCAGAAAGTGTGAGAGGTGGGAGCAGGGACAGGACTTGCCAAGAGCTCTCCGGGCCTCTCTGTGGGCGAGAGGCAAGGGAGCAAGGACGGGAACAGAGGAAGAGCTGGAGGTGACCTGGACAAGCAAACAAACCCTTGGACAGAAAGGGGTGTGCGGGAGGGGGGCAGGAGGTGACTGTCCAGGGGAGGGCAGTGGAACAGCTCCTTTCCCAAAGGCAGGACTGCCCCTGGTAAACCCTCAGCTGCCCCTGAACGTGCTATAGGTGAGTTGTGACTGGCCTCCTGCACAGGGGATCACTGGGGTTTCTTGTCAGGAGTTCAGGTTTATGCCTGAGGAGTTTTGGGAAATCCGAATGTCCAAGCAGAGCAGACAAGCACAGCTCCCAGGGGTGTCCTGATGGTCCCCCTGCCTTGCTGGGCTGTGCTGCCCCGGGGCAGCAGGAGCTGACTGGGCTGAAGGGGGTGACGACACAAGCTCACCCTTCACGTGTGCCCCGCTTTTGTGCACACACAGAGGGGCCAAACCTGGGGCTGGGACACCCAAACAGGACGCTGGGGCTCTCTAATCCTGGGAGTCCTGCTGTGGGAGAGGGAATATGGGCCAGGGGAGAGCTGAGCTCAGCTGCTCCCACTGTGGAGTTTGACCAAGGGACATATATGTGCTGCAGCACTAAAGCCAGGAGGTACCAGTGGGAGGGGATGACAAAATCCTTCTGTGAAGCACAGAAGTTATCTGTATTTGTCCTTCTATTCACTGTTTCCCAGCTCAAGTGATGTAACAATTACAAATTTGGCTTACCTGGAAAAGCTGCTGAAAGTAGGATAAATTATTAATTCCCAGGCTGGGTTCTGAAGAATTAATTTCAGCACCACATATTGAAAATTCTGCTTCATAAGAAACAGCCCCGTTTTGAGAACAGTTTTGAAACAGTGAGACTCTTGCAAGCCATTATTGTATTTTTTGACAATTTTATTTTTCCTTCAATCACTATCCTTTAGCACATTCAGCAAATATACTGAAATTAGGAATAGGAAACCTACATTTGTAAGAATTATATCTCTGTGCAACGTAGTGAAGTAATTGAAATTCCAGGGCAGAACTGTGGAAATTCTTAGCACAGTTTGTCCATATCTTATCAGAACAGGCACGCTTTTCCCATGGCCTGGCCACATGCCAGCAGGGATGGAGCAGACTGGTTGGAAGCCCACTTTGAATGGGCAAAGTAATCTTTCTGAATGGATTTTCTGGCAGCATTCCTGTTGCATGTGTGGTTTATTGTTCTTGGGGATGTGACTGTATTTTACCCCCCAGATAAATGTTTTAGGGTCATTATTCTTTTGATGATGGGAGGGGTTCTGGAAAAACAATCAGATCACTAGTCCTATAAAATTCTATAGGCAATTTTTTGTTGTTGTTGTAAGTGGTTTTCCATGTTAATTGTGTAGCTTTTTGAGCATAATTTTGATGTGAAGGACAACAGCTGATTCACTCTTAAACTTTTCTAAGGTCAAAGGGTTTAGTAATTAAAAAGCAAACCATTTTCTTCAAGGCCTTTTAATAAAGTGATATTATGCCAATTTATTTATATATAAATATATATATGTATATATTCTGTTCATAGTTCACTATAAAGTACTGCTGGTGTTGTCAATACTAAAAGAAGTGGTTGCCAGTGGTGGCAGAGCCTCAGTTGGTGTCACTGTCCTCCAGTGAAGTCGGAGTCGATCCCTCTGTGCACCACAGTCCTGCTGTGGAGCTGTGCCAACCTCTGTGAGCAGAGAATCCAGCCCCTAACATGTATTACAGGATAGCTAATATGATGTGTAACCACAAAGTAACCACAATACACAAAGAAGTTCTATTTTAGCACTGCTGGAGCAAAGAAATAACTGTTAATGCTGGAGACTGACGTGCAAAAGATTGCTCAGTGGGGGAAGGAGGCAGAAAAAAGTCCTTATTTTGTATTAACATGCGTACAGACAAATTCTCACGTCCCAGGGCCAAGTTTTGTCTATAAAAATTCCTTAAGATTTGGGTATTTGTAATTAAAACATAAAGAATAATTATCTCAAGCTTGTATCTGCAGAGGAAGAACTGTGTATTTACTTATTCTCTGCCAAAAAAATCCTTTTAGCTAGGAAGATTACCAAAAAGGCGCTGAAGTATAAAGGCCTTCTTTTTATTGAAAAATATATACATTTTGTTAACAGATTCAAAACAGAACAGTCACAACTGTTTTTTCTTCCTTTCTTTTTCAAAATAGGGGTGGGGGAACCATGGAACTCCAAACTTAGTGCCTACAATGCTTGGAAGACATTAAGATTAATTTTGTCCTTCGGTTTCCAGATGTTGGATTTCGTCCCAAGTTTTAAAGACCTCTAATGTTTAGCAGGATATGTGCCGAGTATAGTCTTTAACAGAGTTTTCTTTCATAACTCCAGGATCCATGAGAAAAGGTAACTCAGGAAACCGCTGCGGATTCGGAGCTGAACCTCCAGCCCTGCAGGAAAACAGCCAGCGCTAAACGTGCGCCTTTGGACTGGGGCTGCGCTCGGGAAGAGGCCATGGCTGGGCAGCCGAGCTGCTGGAGAGCCGCGCTCCTGGTGCTGCTGTGTGCGGGCAGTGCCCGGGCCCAGCGGGACTGCACGGGCGCCGAGTGCCCGGCCCTGGAGAACTGCATCGAGGAGGTGCTGGAGCCCGGCGGGTGCTGCGCCACGTGCCTGCAGCACGGCTGCACCTGCGAGGGCTACCAGTACTACGACTGCCTCAACGTGGGCTTCACCAACGGCAGGGTGCCCGAGGGACAGTCCTACTTCGTGGACTTCGGCAGCACCGAGTGCTCGTGCCCCAAGGGCGGCGGCAAGATCAGCTGCCAGTTCATGCTGTGCCCGGAGCTGCCCCCGAACTGCATCGACGCCGTGGTGCCGGCGGACGGGTGCCCGCAGTGCGGCAGGATCGGCTGCCTGCACGAGGGGCAGAAGTACGTGGCGGGGCACACCTTCCACATGCCCCCCTGCAAGGTGTGCCACTGCCCCAACGCCGGCGGGGAGCTCATGTGCTACCGGCTGCCCGACTGCGACACCCTCGCCCTGAACACGGCCAGCCCCGGGGACGCCGAGGACGGGGAGCCCGAGAGGCACTACGACGATCCCTACAGCTACGACCAGGAGGCGGCCGAGGGGGACAGCACGCAGCTGGAGTCTCCCAAAAAGTACCGGAGTTACTCATCCCACCTGGAGCAGGACAGCCAGGAGCAGGGGGAGGACTATGACTACCCGGCAGCCAGCGTGGCCCCGTCGGTGCCGGCCCCGGCCCATCCTCCCCCCGAGGGGACGGTGCCCCCCAGCCCCGCCGTGCCCCAGGGCCCCGCCGAGGTGCGCGGTGCGACCGAGAGGGGCGAGAGGCGCAGGGTGCCCCGCACCACCGCGGCCTCCCTCCGGCAAGGCACGCACAGGGAGGCACCAGAAACCACCAGAGCTCCTGTGGAGCACACGACGGCCACCACTGAGACCCCCCAGCACCCAGAGGAGCTGGAGAGGAGACCAAAGGGGAAGCAAGGGAACAAAGAGAGGCGTGAGCAAGAAAGAGCCCCCCACTCTAAAATGAAAAAGCACGTCAGGAAAGAAGAGCCAGCAAACAGCATGTACCAGGGCTTGACAGAGGGGAATTTAACAGAGCCGAGCTGGGCTAAGTCTTCCAGTGAAACCCTCGAGGGAAACGATTTCCCCAAGGTGAAGTTCAGTGCAACGACCTCCCCTCCTGTTGCTCTCCAGGAAGACCGCAGCCAGTCCTCCCCAAAGCAGTCCCAGACGCTGTATCGGTACCACCCCGAGGAGGACGGGGACCCCAACTCCATCCACGCCAACCCCAGGCTGCCAGAAGGTAAGAACTGCTCCCAGTCTAGGTGCCTGGGGAACACTTACTCATAATAACATTGGGGCATCCACTGATGTGTTCTTCTTGCTGCTGCACGTGGGCATGAAATCCAGCAAACCCCCACTCACCTTCTTTCGTCCCTTCAGGAGATGTTTGTGTTTCATTTCACATAACTGGTACCATTTCACTGTTGCCCACCTTGCTTTGATGTCACAAAGCACGGGGACGGTGTTTTCTGGTATTTTTACTTTATTTCAGATGATGATTTATTAAACTGTGACCTTTTCCTTCAATTACTTGCTTTTAATTTCTATCAAGATGTAACAGAAACATCTTCCTCTACACAAAAGGATTTAATTAGTTATCCTCAGTTACCAACTCAATGTAATCACATTTGTAGCTTTTGCTGCTTCTGGGAAGAAAGTGAAACAGTTGTGTTTCCACTATGAAAATATTTACAGCACTTGTTGTAATATTTATCCCATGGTTGAAAGCCTGTCTAAGCTCATTAGTTCAAGAACTTCATAGATACACTCAAATACCCCTGAGGACTGGTAGGGAGAAAAAGAACTGCCTCTTGCTTTGTGTTTTTTGGGGCTGGAAGTTTATGGTGTTTGTGGAAAGTGTATGTGTCTCCTCCCTGCCTCTGGATTCCTCCTGACATCTGCAGGGAAAGTTGATTATATGCTTTATGCAGTGCTCATTACTGTAATGAATGCCAACTTCATCGCTGGAAATTAGCACATGTACAGCTCCTATTTCCAATTCATTTGTCATCAAATCAAGAGCAATACCTCCTTTTTCAAGATGTGGCACAAAATGTTCTCACGAGACGCAGCAGCAGAACACTTGCAGGAAATACTGATTAGTCCCCAGGCACTGATATTTCTCCTGGGTTGTGTAGGGAGCCCTTAAACATCTTGAGCTGTCGAGTCCATCTACTCAAGAAGTTTAAGGCAGATAGGAGAAGGAAGCAGATTTGGAGCTGAGACTCCAGGTCCCAACACAAGCAGCACCTCGTGACTGTTCACCAGGCAGTGGAGATGGCAGCCTTTTCCTTTTCCTTTTCCTTTTCCTTTTCCTTTTCCTTTTCCTTTTCCTTTTCCTTTTCCTTTTCCTTTTCCTTTTCCTTTTCCTTTTCCTGCCCTTTTATTTGTTGCAGCCACCTCAAAATCTGAGCTGAGCTGTGCACCAGTTCTGTGTGTGACACATGGGTCTGAGTTAGGACTAATATGCAATGACCTGTTTTCTGATGTAACTTAAAAAAACCCAACTTCCTTAAAACTAGATTGCCTTTTCTTTTTCTTTCAAAAAGGAAAGATGGGTTCACGCTGAAATTATTACTGAGAGGCTTTGGAAAGGCTGTTGGGGTGAGTGTTCAGCAGCAGAGCCAAGTGCTACGTTTTAGAGTCTCCTTGGGTGATTTCCAGTCTGGGGGTCCCGGGAACTGCTTGGCTGAGACAGGTCTGGTTGGGGGCTGGATTAGTTTGAGGTGCCTGGAGCAGAATGTGATGGATGTCAGGCAGGGATGGTTTAGCCAACAGAAGCAGGCCTGGGAATCACTGGATGCCATTTCCCCCTTAGCTGAGGTATCTATGATTTCCTTTAAGTATTGTAAAAGCAGAACTGAAAACAAATATCCCTTGGGAGCACAGAACTCTCTGTCTGGCTGTGGATGATGCAGCTCTGAGGCTGCAGGTTCTCTGGCCCACAGAGTTGCTGCATGTTCTGGGAGCAAGTGCCAGTGTCATCACACCATGTCCATCCAGTCACTGACAAGTGGGACCTGACCAGGCAGCTCCTCTTCCCCATCTGCTCCACCATTCCCATTAGGAATATTAGTGGAAACAGAACAGAGCCTTCTCCAAAACTCAGGAATTTCCCTTGCTGGTGGCAGTGCTCATGCCTGGGGATGGTGGTATTTCCACGGGTTTTGTTGTTTTAATGGATGTGGTTGTGACTCATGTGAGTAGATCCATACGTTTCTAGTAATAAAACACACACATCTTGTCTCTTCCTGAGCCAGTGGGAGAGGGGGAGTGAAGGCATTAGTCAGACTTGAAAGAAAAATTAACCTCGCCTACAGATACAGAATGAAAACATAGATTTTGCACATGTATTTCCAACTATAAAATGACAGAATCTACCAGAATTGCCAAATAACTTCTTTTCTCCCATCAAGAGTCATCAGCAGGATGTAAACTGCATCAATCCCCTAATTTTTAGAGCCTGCAAGGCTGTTACATTTTTTCCTAAGGAGGCTGCAGCCAGTGGCAGCGAGCACAGGTTTTGTTTAACCAGTTCTCAGCAGAGTGCTGTGGGGACATTTCTGTGACTGTACAGACATTCTAGATATATTTTTATAGTTTCTTTTAGTTTTGTTTCTCTCCAGAGTTTAGAAAAGTGTAGTAGTCTCCACAGAGGCGTTTGCTGCACTAACAATTCAGCCCAAGTCATATGGCCATTTGTTCCTCCTATTAGCTGCATCCTGTGTCCAGAACTCTGATGGGGTTGGATCCTGATGCCTTTTGTTAAAAACCTGGCTTCATTACTTGTATTTTATGTGTCTCACTATGGTTTTACATGTAGCTGAGTTTTCATCTCCCAAATCTCTGCTGGCTCATATGTAATCTAATGGTGGAAACAATGTGGAGCACTTTGGTGCTCAGGAAAGGTTAGTTTTGTGTTTTGATTCTTTCTCCTTTTGAGCATCGTTTTTCATCTCTGTTTCATCTGAAACACTGCTGTATTCACATCAGCCAGCCAAGATGATCTCTGTAGCATTTGCTCTCATGGACTCCAGTGAATTGCCATTTGTTTGGGGAATGTTCTCCCCTCTCCTCTGGCTGCTCTGAGCTTTGCTGGAGCAGCTGTTTCGTGGATTTTCTGGGTGCTGTGTGGGGCCAGGCCCTCACTGGTGGCTCCCTGGGGCAGCAGCAGCACCACTCGTGGTCCCCGGGGGGGATGTCACAGAAATGGGCTCTTTTGGGAGCTGGTTTCTCTGGTTGCAAGGTGGGAAGTCCAGCACCAGCTCTGTAGGGCTGTGTGAGCCCAGGGGATGTTTTCCTGCCTCTGACAGGTCCAGTGGCTGTTCCACAGGGGTTTCTGCCACCCTACCAGCCCACAACACTGCCTGAGGGTGAAATATTTGTGTTCTACCCCATGTGTGAGGGCACTTGTCATAGGTCTTGAACACAGACTGAAGAGCAGCTTCCTTCAGCAGCACGCAGCCCCTCTGGGGTTTCTGTGCAAATGTTAGTCACTCCATTCCTAAAGGAACTGGAAGTGTAAAGTAGAGGTAATTACTCAGCTGAGAAAGTGTAAATTAAGAACTCTCACCATGGGAAAGGATGAGATTAATGAAGACTGTTCTCTTTATACACACTCTCTCCAGACATTGATCTTACTCTGTCACTGCAAGAGCAGCAAACAGAGGGAGTTTTAATTTCCTATTTATTTCCTAATTCCTTGTCCTAAAAGTGCTCTGAACAGAGGAGGGCTGACTAAAACATCTTTCAAGAAGTTACTGTCACGTTCTGTTTTCCATTTCCCTGTGCTCTGGCAGTAGAATGCTGTTCCTTGGATAAATGTTAACTCAGGTAGCAAGCAGCTTTGTAGTGAATGTTTTATGATTTGCATTCTGGTTTTTGGCAGGCTGAACAGCAGTTTGGGTTCCAGAATGGAGGTACTTTTCCACTTAAACTCCTCCACGACTAGTGACTTTTTATCGTGGCCATGTTTAGAGATAAGGATAATTGTTCTCCAGCTGAAGTGAATTGCACCAATTTGTGAGCTGAGATCAGTGAATGTGAGAGTGGCATTTATTGCAGGTGAATCCTGATCAGGCAGCAGCTCCTGTGAGGCTCTTGTGTAACTTCTGAGGGTGTAGCTAAGATGTCAACCAACCCATCTGCTGCCTGTTTGCTGGTATTGAAGCTCATGAGGCAAGATGACCTTGAATTCCCTAACTGAGGACAAACAGGAAAGGAGATCCATGTGCAGGGCCAGGAGTTGGGTTCGTGATCCTTGTGGGTTCCTTCCAACTCAGGATATTTTATGGTTCTGTGAAAGCAGACCTGCAGGGTAGGTTTCTGAAGCATTCCCTGAGCCCACCCACCCTTTCTCTCTCTTATTACCACCATAAAAAGCACCGGAGGTGGGAGAATGCCATGGAGGGTCCTTTGGAAACAAACTCTATTTGCAATTACTTCTTATTTTTTGCTCTCAGGTGAAGTGTTCTCTCAGGTTCACCTGAATTACCTCAGGCTTAATCCCGTGTTCTCTCCTTTATCCCAGTTCTCTCTGTAACAGGAAGAAATCACCTTTGAGCCCTCAGACCAGGATATCTGAGGAATGAAAATAAACCTCAGGAGAGTGGTGTGTGAGGAGAAAAAGCCTCTGGGCCAGCAAGTGTGAGTCAGCGTGAATTACAGCCCTGGGGTGACAGTGCTCAGTGGCCCTGGTAGCTGAAGTTCAGAGATAGCAACATCCTAGAGGAAGACAATGTGGATGGGAATAAAGCAGGCTGGGATACTTGCAGAGGAAGACTAAAATGCTATAAAAATTAAAAACTTTTTAAAGAGGGAACCACAAAATAGACCTAACCTGGCCTGCCAAAAATGGCATTGGCACTCTTATGAGGCAGCTGGATGCTGGTTTAGGAGGAAAAGGAAAAAACTCAAGCATTTCTATTAATTCCAAAATCCCGTGTGTGGTATGTGGGGGCTGATTCCCTCATGGCTGTGAGTGCACAACCTTCCCTGCAGCCCCTCCCTTGTCCCCTCAGTGCTGTGACCCCTCCTGGCCCAGCTCCACGGCCTGGTCGTGAATCCATGAGCGGCTCCTGCAGGGACCTCCCGTGGACCACCTGGCAGATTTGTTTGTCTTCTTTCCAATATCTAAAAGCATAAGTAGGGCTGAGGTTGGACAGCCAGGTGACCTTGTTGTGGCCTTTTAGTACTTCAAGGAAGCTCTTAAAAAAGACGGAGAGCGACTTTTTACACGTGCAGATGGTGATGGGACAAGGGGGAATGGCTTTAAATTAAAAGAGGGCAGCTTTAGATTAGATATTGGGAAGAAATTCCCCCCTGGGAGGGTGGGGAGGCCCTGGCATAGGGTGCCCAGAGAAGCTGTGGCTGCCCCATCCCTGGAAGTGTCCAAGGCCAGGTTGGATGGGGCTTGGAGCAACCTGGGCTAGTGGAAGGTGTCCCTGCCAGGGTGTGGGAGTGGATGGGCTTTAAGTTCCCTTCCAACCCAAACCATTCCATGATTCTGTGTTGAAGGGAACCACTTGTGCTGGATTGAGCCCATTGGCATTCTCCATTTTAACAAGACCAGTGATTTTAAGTGTGTGTGTGCCAGACACTGCTTGTGGCATGAATTTGTGAGCAAAGGGTGCAAGGAAAACCCAAACCTGCCCTGATGACATGAAGAAGTGAGCTGAGAATAGTTGTTTGCAGACTCTGAAATAAACAGTAGCCAAAGTATCCAATCTCCAGGCACTGGACTGCCAGATGTGACCTGGCTTTCAGTGGGTTCAGCATTAGGCCTGTATCAAGTGCTTTGAGTAGTCCCACATGATGAACTGCAGCTGGGATCAGGAGGGCTGATCTAGCCCAGGCCTGTAGGCAGCAGCTGAATGTAGAGCGTCCAGACCCATCCTAGCCAGGAGCAGAGTTCTGAGGCTTTGCTTTGTGTCTAGGTGATGTCTCTGGACATGTTGCTGCGTGGCTGCTGCTTGTCTGTCTGTGTTTTGGGAACTGCTCTGGGTCAGAGCTTGGTTGCTGCCTTTCCAGCTGGCTGGGCTTCAGCTTTGCAGGAATCCCCCTTTGGAGCCCAAACCCTCCTCACCACAGACCGTCTTCCATTCCTCATGTGCATCTCCCTGCTCAAACTGAGCTATGAACCACAGCTCAGGAGCTCCTGCGTGCCAACACTTTGGTGTCAGGCTTTTATGGGGCTGGTTTGGTCCTTGTCTCTTAAAGAGTATTTTAAGTAGTGACTGTATATTGAACCAGGAGCTCGTGATCTTTAGTTAGAGATTATATAGAGGATCTTTTCTTAAAGCTGCAAAGATCTGTGCAGTGGTGCAGGCACAAGCCTGGTATTCACAGTGCCAAGTTTCAGTGCCATGCTTTGCTAAAAGCTGTGTAGCCTGTCACAGTCAGAGGAATGCAGACTTTGAAGAGCCTAAACAACTTGCAGAAATGCTCAGGTCTCGAGTTCTTTTCTGTTTAAACCCCAGCACCTGCCAGTTCAGTACACAGAGATGTGTAAGAAGGTGGTTCTCTGTCTGCCTGTGCTACTCACAAAATTAACCTAACAGCTCCACACTGGAGTGTGATCACAGGGATGAGCCTGTGAATGCCTGGGCACCGTAACAGGCAGGTACAATATGCAGGGTGGGACAAATGTGTGTGTTCCTTCAGCTCCCGCTAGTCTTACCTTCATGCAGTGCACCCTGAAGAGCACAGTTCTTGGTGGTGCTGAGGTGCAGCCACACTTCCCCTCCGCTCACAGTGCCTGTGTACACCCAGGTGTTTGTGCTGCAGCACAAGGACCCTCACTCACAGGTGGCTGGAGCAGTTTTGGATAAGGAAATCCACTGTGTTCAGTGTTGGCACCAAGGGAATGTGCAGAGAATGTTTGAAGGTGAAACAGGGTGACACATTCACTCCTGTGGGGTGTGTATTTTGGCATGTCCCATCCTCCCTGGAGGAGCATGGCACTGCTGGCACAAGCCCAAAGGGCAACACCTGCATAGGACAGGCTTTCCACAGCGACAGTGAGCACAGACAAAGGTTCTCAGATGTCCTTGACTTCATGGGATTTGGTTACAAAGATAGTTTAATCTTATATGTTGCAATAATACAGCTGGAGTGGAGCCCCTAACCTATGGGGGCATCACAGTATCTTTGGGAACCCACCCCGTGTACCTGTTCTGTCGAGGCAAAAATCATCATTTATGCAGTGTTATTTCCATCCGTGGTTTGCGACAAGAACATTTAATCTCAATTCTGAAATTCAAACATGCTGTAGACAAACTATGAAAATAAGATGGGCGTTTTCTTGTACAAATTAATTACCCACTTGAACAGACGAGGCTGTTGGGCTCACCAGGCTTCTCAGGAGGACTCCATTTGCTGGTTATTTATAGTAGGTATCTGAAAGTATTTTTTTTGTATGCATGATTGATACTTCTTCAGAAAGCAGAATTTAAATGAGACTTCTTTGCAGTAGTGTGTCTGTTATTCTAATCGATCACCAAGGAATTAAGAACAACTGTGAATATAGCTCCTTGTCAGAGAAAGGCAAGTGCAAGTAGTAATTTTTGATCCAAATTTTGAGAGACAATAACCTTTTGAACAGTTTCAAATATGTAGGCCAAATAAATGTAGCTTTCTAGCACATGCTTACTCATGAAAGGATCTGTAATTTCATTACCCTGGGCCTCACAGAGAGCAGTATCTGTTACCTCTCAGGGATTCTTAGGTAACAAGGCAGCAGTAACTGGAATTTTATAAAGATCCCTTTATGTGTGAGCAGGTTTTATGTTTTCTTGACCATTCCCAGTCTGTATGTGCTGTGCCTGAGATGACCAGTTCTCTTTCAAAGCCACCAAAAAGTCCTAAAGCACCTTCCCAAGGCTGTGGTGACACTGAGCCAAAGGCTGAGAGACAGAGAGGGGAAAGAAGTAATTGTGGTTCCTTTAGGACCAGCAAAACTCCTCTGCACATTTTGCCCTCCCCTGCCTGTGTCTGATGCCAGGGAGCTGCAGTGCCCACCCTCATCTACCCCCCTTGCTCCCACCCTGCCTGGGAGGTGTCTGGGACCCTCAGGCACCCTCTGGAGAGTGGACTGGTGAGCAGCAGCATTCCAGAGCCTCTGGCTCTGCAACTGGTCACTGCCTGCTGGAATTACTGGTGTTCCTCCTCCACTGGGACGTGCTGGTGGTGATGCAGTAGCTGCTTGGGTGGTGGCAGTTCTCTGGTGGGTCCCACACACAGGTCTACAGCCTGGCCTTGCTGGGGGCAGTTCTGACTGCAGTTTATTCAGCCCCTTCCTTCGCCAAAAAAGGAGCCATTTAGAAAAACACACAGAGCAATAATTCCTTGTCCCTTGTTGCTCTGAGTGCTGGTTGCTTTTGTGGTGCTGTTGTGAACCACAGGGATTCCTGACTGCATTCAGAAAGGCCCAGAGTTGTTTGACCATAGTTTTGAATTACCAAGTACTAAAATAAATGTTTATGGCTTCAACAGCTCTGGGTTTAAAACCTTTTAACAGTATAAACAGTTGCCAGAAAGGGGAGAATTTGCATCAGTCAGTTTTAAAAGGTGTTATAAAAGTCGATGCTCTTGTGAGCTGTTGCTCTGTATATAATGGACATCTTAAAAATAATGAAAATCATCGAGGGTAAAGAAGGTGAGTGCTTAAGATGAGCTTTATTTTGTATGAGGTTAGTATGTAGAAATGTTATGTCTAGAAGAAGAATTTACATCTTCTCTCCTGTGTTGCACCTTTACCTTCCTGGCTTTGGCTGCCACGGGGCCTCAGCGCAGATTTTCACCCTCCTTGTTTGCTGTGTGTCCTCCTCCTCTTCCCAGAGCCCTTGAGGAGCCAACTTCTGTGGCTTTGAAATTAAGGAAATGTTCCTTTCAGCGAAGTCAGGGCCCTGGGGGTGCTGGTTGCTGCAGCTGGTGTTGGCCACCAGACATTGGGAGCCAGTACAGGAACCCTCCTGGGAGAGCTGCAGCAAAGAAATGGAGGAGGACATTCCTCCAGTGGTGTAAGGGAAGCCAACAGGTCACCAAAACCCACATCAACTGAAAAAGCAAGTGTGTGCTCAGCACAGGATCATCAGTGAGCGCTGCTGAGAAGGGACAAAGTACCAGGTTGGATAAAATAGCATTTGCCATGGATATTGTACATAGTGCAAGCAATTTTAAGGCAATTTTACACAATATATTCCAGTCTTAGAATGCCACCGAGATGCTTTTGGTGTCTTTTTTTGAGTCATAAGCCCAATAGCAGCGTGTGAGGGTTAGTCTGGCACTGAGCTGTACCAGCACTCACCTCCTCCTTGCATTCCCTGGGAGCAGCAGCCCCAGCTGTGTTTGGAGCAGGGGAGCTGGAGTTTGACTGGAGCTGGCTCGTATGTGGGGATAGAACTGAGAAGGAAATGAATGAGCTCTTGCAACTAGAACATCTGGCTATACCTCAGTTTCCTTTTCTTCTCACCTCTCACTATTTATAAGTTGTTTTCAGGCTGAGTTTTCAAAGACATTGTATGTGCTACTTACTGGAATAATTTTCTGAGCATGAGTTAAACTGATTAATAGTATAGAATTATACATCTTGTATGAAGTGAAGCATCAAAAGTGCTTCTTGTATTTATATTCTGGTGGAAACATCCTACAGGGACTTAGGAACCATTTATATTTGCAGTCAGTGGTTTGTGACTTAGGATTTGTTGTACTTGATACCAAACCTGCTGTGTGCCGACAGCACGTGGCTCGTGCAGAAGGAATTCCAGAAACACAAACCTTGCTGCAGCAGGGAACAGAATTTCCTGAAAATCAAACACTGAAATGAAAAGCATGTCCTGTGCTCAGGCTGGTTTATGGCCTCTTGTGCCAGGGCAGGACGGGTTTTGTAGAAGACTCATGTTCAAACTTGTCTCATTTGTCATTAAAAAAGGTGAAGTTCATTGCTCTTAAATGAAAATATAGGAAAACACATCTTTTTAATGAAAAGAGAGCTTATGTAATGGTCATTTCTTATGGTTCTTTCTGTAAGGTTAAAGAGTTCTTTCACACTGAACAGGCAGGGTGGGAAACTTCCAGCTGGTTTATTGGTGTTCAAGGAAGGGTTTTTTTAATAATGATTGTGAGAAATCACAAGGAGGAGGACTTTTGGATAACAGTACTGAGTCAATCCACTGTCTGCTTGGTGGCATGGAAAACCTCACACCCCCCATCTCTGCCAAGTGCTGGCAGAGTTTGGTTCTCAAGCTTTCAGCTGATGGCTCTAAAGCTCAAGTAGACCCAACTGTAATTCTGCAGCTACCCCTATAAAATATATTGTTTATGGCCTGTAAGCAGATGAAGATTAGTACAGTTCTCCCTCTTCTCCAAGAATTCTTCCTCTGCACTGGTCATTAATTTTCCTGGAGTTGGAATTGCCTTGCATGGAAGTGCTTGGAGTTTTCATTTCCAGATTCAAATGAACAGGGTTTGAGCCAAATGATTTTGTAAGAGATTTACTCCCAGGAACTGTTTTCACTGACGATAACATACACTTAAGTAATGTCTCGTGTAACAATGATAAAATTTGCACTTTTCCTGGTTCTGCATCAAAGTTGGTAAGTGTTGTCTGAACTCATGGCATTGAAGTAAAAAGAAAAGTGTAGCAAACATCAGTGAGGGTGAGGTTTGACGTTAGAAGGCTCCATAAATGTTTAATTTCAGTCAGTTTGGATTGACTGTGGTGGTTTTGTTTGTATCTTTAAGTGAGGTGGAAGATAAATATGGAGACTTTCCAAAATTTTGTCCCCTGGTCTCAGAAGTTTCAGATGATGCATTAAAGTAATGAATGTGCCTTACATGTGTTCCTTGAAATACAGTCTCTTGCCTTGCTTGGCCTATGGCCCCAGGAAACAATTTTCCTTGGTAGTGTCTGTGCTCTTTCTCCTTCACACGTGGCCCCAGGGACAAGAGGGGCAGGTTTGGACTGTGGCATGGCCAAGAATCCGTTGTGGGACAGGCAGGGACACTCCCTGCCTTGGTGTTAGGTGAAGATAACCCGATGAAACATGAAAAAAGGGTTATACTGCTGGTTTTCTTGTCTTGGCAAATGTAACCAACCAGCTAAAATGAACAGGAGCTTCTGGAGTTGGAAGTTCCACTTGCTCTCCAGTGTGAAGAATTTGGTATGCAGAACAATTGTGGCATGTGGCAGAGGCCAGTTTGGGCTCAGTATTGATGCTCACACTCCTGTCCTGAGGATGAATGAGTTTAACACTCGTGAGCATCCTTTAACCTTCAGTCCTGAAGGTTTGGACTGTGCAGAGTGCCAGTGCTTCATCAGCACTGCTGTTTGTCTGCACTCCTTTAAACCACCGGATCTGACCTTTATTAGGTAATATTGAGGTCCCAGTTTGGTCTGGTGAACAGCTTTACACAGCTTTGAAATCTGACCCTGGTATTTCAGAGAGATTGCTCACTGTTATTCAGCTTTTAAATGGAGTCAATAATGTTTCTTGAAAAAAAGACTTTGAAGGTCAAATTCTGTCCTGTCAATGCCATGTTAACCCCATTAGTTTCAGTAAGGTATATACTCATTTTAGCTGTATTGCTCCTCCAGTGTGACTTTAAAATGGTGAAGTGCAGCTGATAAGCATTAGAAATGCTAAAAAATAAATACTATCTTTAAGAAAGAGCTCCCTGCATCCTCTGTGAACATAAAAAAGTTGGTCTCTCTTCACAAGACTTTCTTTGCGGTCACAAAAACCTTTGTTGTATTTTTCGGTCAGACTGAAATTCCTCTCCCAGATCTTACAGTTAATTTATAGTAAATGAATACCTCATAAACATATGATCATTACACAAATACTTTATTATAGCCATTTGTCTTTTTGTTTGTAAATTCCCCAAACTGAATGTCTGGGAAATGGATGTTTATGGACATGCAGTTGACAGCACTGAGCCCCTGGCATGGTCAGTGAACCCCTGTTCCCATGACAGGCAGGAAAGGGCTTGGTGCCTCCTGATCCAGTCTCACCAAGCACATTCCTTTAGGGAAAAAGAGCTGGTGGTGATTGATGACTGTGCTTCCCCCACCCCTGCCTGTATCACAGAACTGAGATTCTCACTGCTCTGATTCAGATGTGACACAGACAAGTCCAGACTCCCCTGCACTTGACCATAAGTATCTGGATTATGGTCAGTGTTGTACCATATGGTCAGTTTTAAACACAGAGTAACTGCACAGTTTTCTAAGTATTTAGCATGAGAATTGTCCTGGTGCACTGCCTTCAAACTAGGTCAGGATGCTGCTGTCTTAGAGCAAATCTTGGCTTGGTTTGGTGTAGGCCCTGGAACCAGTAAAGAAATCTTCATAACACTTCTATATTTTTTAATGGCAAGAAACAAATCTATATCATAGAATTAAAGAGTCATTAAGGTTAGAAAAGATCTCAGAGATCATAAAGTCCGAGTTCTCTGCTGCAAGATCCAGGAAAGAATCCTATTTCCTGGGGGGCCAAAGGACCACACTGCTGTCGTGGTGATTGATTCTGTTCCCAAAGATGAAGTGGGAGGTTTCCTGACCCTCTCTTGTTTGTTTTGGCTGGCTGTCTGCTGCCACCTTGCTGAGATTTTCCTTTTGCTGCTTGAATCCACTCCAGACTTCAGAACTTGAAAGCTGCCAAAGCTGATGACAAATAAGAAGGAGCAAGTATTGGTGCAGTGCAAGGAGAATGCAGGTTAGCAGTGGGTGTTGAGGAGGAATATTTTTGGTGTTGTAGCCCATGGCACTCTCAGAACTGTGGGTACGTGTTGCCCTGTGTGTGTATTTTCCCAAATGAAAAGCAAATGATCTGCTTTGATAACCTGTCTCCTCCTCTCTGCTGCTCTGGCAGTGCTGGTGGTCGCTGCAGGTTTGTTCAGCCTCTCTTGGACTGGGGAGGTCAAGTTTAACCTTCCTCTGTTCTGTATCTCCTGATGAGGAGAAGGTGCTGCGTGGGGGCTCCTGTGGAGCAGCTCCAGGACCTGCCTGTGAGTGCAGCTGGTGCAGAGTAAGGACACAACTGTCCCCACACACACTGTTGTGCAGGCCCAGCTCCAGGACAGTATCCAAAGCTGGTGTTCAGTGCAGAAGTCACACACAGCATGCAGGGTGTGTAAACACAGCCAGCACTGATGGGTGGGACTCCGCTGGGTATCAAATGCCTTCAGCAAGGTGCAAAGCAACTTCCAGCTGTGTGGGGACACTGGAAAAGGCTTTTATCTTGTTTGCCCTCTTTTCTCATTCTCTCATAGTAAGACTTGGTTGTTAACTTTCAAACTGCTGAGCAATTTTTAACTACTTGTGTGTACTTCAAAAGGCACCTTGGTCAGAAATGGTTCCCACCACTTCCCCGAATCAGCCTGTCAAGAAGGGGAGAGTTCAGTCCTACAGCAGTGATGGCCACTGCCACAACTGATGCAATTTAAAAGAAAAGCTTTGTAAGCAGGAGTTTATAAGTGGCAGTTACTCCCCAGGGCTGTGGGAATGCCTGCTGGCTCAGTGTAAAGGTTTGGAATATAGACAGATGGAAATTTTGCACCTTAAAAGGTGCTGCAGAGCCCCGGGGGTTTGGTAGCTGGAGGTCAAGCCAAACTGCAGAGAAACAGGGAGCCTTGGCTTGGGGAACTGAGCTGGGCCCCAGGGCTGAGAAAATCCTCAAAGTAATGCAAAGTAGGGCCTGGTTTGCAAAGCAAACACAGCCCAGCAAATTCATTTCTGACTGTAGCTTGATAACAAGGATGTGTAAACAGACTGAACCTGGTTTCATGTTTAGCTGCAACACTTGCCTGGATTTTTCTTGCCAGTTGTGCAAATTGATGAATTTGACAAATTTCTGCCTTTAGTAGCAAATCATGTTCAGAACAAGGAGGAGGAGAAATCTACTATGAGGTAAAAGTTGCTTGTCAAGTGCTGTGCATGTAAAGGAGACTAAAAAACTCTTTCCAGCATGGAAATGTATGCCTTGGACATCACCTAAAAAATTTAGGAAAGAGTGCCAAATCCTACAACATGTTTCAAATAATCTGATATTTGAGGTTATTTGTAAGGTTCCATCCCCTGGACTCGTGTGGCTGCCCAAAGCCATCACTTTTCACTTAAAAGATGTTTTTAAAAGAAGTAGGAAACCCACACAGTTTTCCTCTAGGAGAAAAACTAAATCTCAAGTGTTTGAAACCAAACAAAACCCAGCTACCCTGCAGGTGGAGAGAAAATGAAAAGAATTCAGACTGTTCATTAGACTGTAGTGTTTAGATGAGATGTTAGGAATAAGTTCCTTATGCAGAGGGTGGTGAGGCCCTGGCCCAGGTTGCCCAGAGAAGCTGTGGCTGCCCCATCCCTGAAAGTTCAAGGTTGGATGGTTTGGAACAACCTGGTCTAGTGGAAGGTGTCCCTGCCCATGGCAGGGAACAAGATGAGCTGTAAAGTCCCTTCTCACCCAAACCAGTTGGTGTTTCTGTGAGTCCTGTTTCTGCTCCTCAGCAGCTGCAGTCCTTCCCCAGCCCCTGTGCCCTGTGGGCAGTGTGGGGTGGTGGCAGGGCCGTGGGGGGTGGCCCTGACCCTTGGGAACACCTTTCCCAGCTCCTCTCCTCGTGTGCACTTGGAGCACATTATTAGGAAGGGCACTGCAACACGGAGGAACCCCGGAGCAGCCAGACAAATTGGGGGTATGAGAGCCAAATCAAGGCATTTCTCTTGCTGAGACGCACAGAAAGTACTAAGGAGGGGAAATGAAGCCTGATTCCATTTTGGACAAGAGGAAGGAGATGAGCAGACAGGTATTGCTTTGTTCTACACTGAGCTGTTACAGCAGTGGGTGATGGGGTGGGCTCAGTTTTTTGGTCTGTTTTACTGTCAACCTGGAGGTGGCCAAATAGGAAGGGTTTAAAATAGTCTTGTGGTTGCCATAGATACTTGTCTAAATTGAAAATAGAGGTCTGGCCCAAGCTTTTAGTCTGTTGGCCAGAGCCAAACTTGGACCCGAGTGCTGAAACCTGAGTGGGCTGGAGGAGCCCTGTTGGAGCTCACAGAGGATGGGGATGTGTTTGACGTCACCCAGCAGCTCCAGCAAGGCTTCACATGGGCCTGGAGACTCTGAGAAGGGAAAAATCCTTCCTGCTTCAGACTGTTTCCTCCTTTTTTTTTGCCCCAGGAGGTCTGTAGAACTCAAAAAAATGCCGCAGAATGCTGCTTTCCTGGCACTGGGCTGGGGCTTTATTTGTGAAATGTTACTGTGCCACAAAGCAGCAGCAAATTTAAAGTAGTTCAGCTGGATAAAAGCACCCTATTAAGGTAAATTCTGTTTATTTGTCCCAGGAATGTGTAGCAAATGTGTGTCTAATTACAGATAAGGCAACTAAGCCTTTCATCTTCCTTCAGTGCAAAAAATCTGCAAATAATGTGGAAATTGTTTTGGTGAAATGAATGAAGGTCTTTTCAAGGATTTGGTTATCACAAATGAGTCCCACTGAAGGGAATTGGGAATGTTTCTCCCTGTCCTCCGGCTTGGCTTTGTGGGTGGCTTTGGATGTTTCAGCCGACTCTGGAAATGCCTCCCTTTGAGATAACAATCTGTCGTTGTGCCTTTGGAGATTTCTGGTGTCATCTGTCAGTTCTTGGCGGGGGAGGGCAGATCCACAGTGCTCCCTGCTCCGGTGAGGATGATGGAGATTCCCGGGATGCAGCAGTGCAGTCTGGCTGAAAAGTGCACACTTAGCAATGTGCCATATTCCCTCTCCAATTTCTTGCTCTGTAGGTGGTAGAGAATTAGGGCTTAATTACTTGCAGGCTGTGGACAACAACCAGCCCCCTTAAACTGTTTACATTTCTGGATAAGGCTGGAGCTGGATGTTCTTTGAGGTTCAGTCTTTCTGAAAATCTATGGAAGATTTTATAGTGCTTGTTTATCTTTTATACCATATACTGGGATAAATGTTTGTTCCCAGAGAGCTTTTATCTATTAAAAAACCCCTGTTCATCCATGTCTACGTCTCATTATGTATGAAAAATCTCATTTATGCCATTCAGCTTCCCAGCCTGTGAAAAGGCACAATCAGGAGGCTTGTGCAGTTCAGAACTGAGCAGAAAATCAGATCCAAGGTGGAGCTGGAGTTCTAGACTTGCTTGGATACAAGGAATTATATCTAGCAAACATCACTTGAATAAAACATTAATTTCCCATTATAAAACATAATGTTGCTCTGATAATGGTTCCTGTTTTGAGTAATCCTCATTTCCTGCGTCTCTCTGGTGACTCATCCCAGCAGAGTTCTCGGCCATCCTGCCTTGCAGATGCTCCCAGACTGTCTGTTCCCCATCTGACTCAGCTCCTGCACCAGCAGCTTCTCCTCTCATTGCTATCATCCTGTGGAAATGGATGCCTGCTAAGGACTTCAGTCTCCTTCCAGCCTAAAAATAACTGGTGCTCCTGGCTACAAAAATCTCAGATTTTAAGAAAGTTTTCGGTTAAAAATTCACATTTCATATTTTCAGGTTATCTCAAATCTTGAATCTGCAGCTGAGAAGCCCAGATTGCAAAAATACACGTGTCTCAGTCCTTAGTCTGCCTAGAATGGGAGCAAATCTCTCTTCCTTTCAGATTTTCAGTGAGTGGAGGCCTGTATGACAAATTCCCAGTGTGATCTGTGCATCTTAGAGCTTTAATTAAGCTTTACTTCAAGGGGTTAAAAGTGCCGGGGTCTGTGTGGAGTCTGTGCCTGTCAGCTCTCACCTTTGGAACAAGGTTCTGTTGCTGAGGTTTATAGGTAAATATAAAGTTGTAAGAAGGCTAATTGGTGGGTGGTGAACTAAGCAATAAACCCACGGGACTCAAAGAAATGCACCTTGGATATGTGGCTTAGAGGGCTGCAATGCTCTGAGGTGTCACTGCCCCCACAACAATGTTCCAGCACGTGTGAATTCAGAGCCCTCAGAGCCAGGGTGCAGCTCTGGGCAGGTCTGGCCTAACAAACATTGGGGTGGGCAGGTCTGGCCTAACAAACATTGGGGTGGGCAGTGGGAGATGTTTGTCAGCTTTGGGGGTGCAGCACAACCTGTTCTGAGCTCACTTGGAGGGAGTGGAGGGTGCTGGTGTATCAGGGAGTGTGACTCCTGTTAGAATTCCCTGGCTGTAACCAGGCATTTAAGGCTTCCCTCTGCTCTTAGTTCAAGGCTACAATAAATTGTTGATCCTGAAGAAACACCAAAAGCTCCTGCCAGGAGCCCTGCAGGTGGTGGGATGTGTGTGAGTGAGGAGGAGGCCTCTTGCACAGATGAGCCTTTCCTTCCCCTCTCAGTGTTCCCTGTGCTGCTCTGGGTTAGATCTGCTCAGGAGGTTCATTCTCCAGCTCTCAGTGTTCCCTGTGCTGCTCTGGGTTAGATCTGCTCAGGAGGTTCATTCTCCAGCTCATGGGTAGCGTTGAGTTGTACAGGCGAGCTTCCTTTGCCTTTTTGAAGTCACCCTCATCCTCCTGTGAGCAAAATGGGATCTTATGTTCAATAAAGGGTTCATTGCAGTGAATAAATAATTTAATATGCTTTTTAGGGCTTTCATCATTCAGGTTCTGCCCACTGAGTTGGCACTGCCATTGCACTGCTTGGAGTTGCCCCCTTGTCACTTGTCCCACACGTGCAACTCGTGACAGCAAATCATCTTTACTTTTAATTGACTTCTCCACTCTACATATTTTTGGCAGTTACTTAAGCTTCTTAGGTCATATTTGGGTAAAGGTTTTTCTTTCCATACTGAAAACAGTTTTTAGTGTTAAAAGTTGCACATGGACAATAGTTTTCACTGAATGAATGATGACAGAGAGGGGAGTTTTGGGACAGTGCCACGCTCCATATAGTTCTTTAGATAGATGTCATTTGAGGTGGTTACTTCAGCTGTCAGTCTGTTAGGATTACATAACATTTTAAAATTATCTCCTTTCCTATGGCCAAAAAATGATTCAGTCGTCTTGCATATTATATTACCTCGAGCTCTTGGTATTTATTACGCATGCAATCAAGAAATTAAGTCTGAGGCTCGCAAAGATTTATTTAGTAGCATTTAATGGCTCTCTGTTTGCTGGTAATTTGGTTCATCAGAATGAGGAATTTATTTTCGAATTGTCTTTTAATGAGCAGATAAGCAGGTTTCTCTGTCACTCTAAAATTTTGGATTGTCACTTGAGGGCTGTTTTTTTAAAAATAGAAGTTGGTATCTCTTGGACTGCTGTGGTAGTTTCTATTGGTTTTAATGGAGCTTGAGTTTAAATACACCCATTTGCCAAAAGGAGGATAAGAAACTTTCTCTTTTACTTTAGAGATATTTCTTTGACTGTATATTTGGTACCTAATGGAATTGGTGCAGCCAAAGTGAACTCCTGAATGATTTTCAACTCTATGAATAGCAACTTTTTACTTGGGCAGATCATGGTAGGACAAGGAGAATGGTTTTAAAATAAAGACATGAGATTCTGAATAGATGTTAGGAAGAAATCCTTCCCTGTGAGGGTGGGGAGCCCCTGGCACAGGTTGCCCAGAGAAGCTGTGGCTGCTCCAGGCCTGGAAGTGTCCAAGGCCAGGTTGGACGGGGCTTGGAGCAACCTGGGCTGGTGGAAGGTGTCCCTGCCCGTGGGTGGAATGGATGGGCTTTAAGATCCCTTCCAACCCAAACCAGTCCATGATTCTATGAATATCTATATGTTATTTTTCTCATTGTTTGGGCTGTGTTGTGATCAGAAAAAACACTTGAAGAGAGACATATGAAATAAATAGATATGGTGCTGCTCTGAGAAGTGATGTGAAAGTCTTGTGGTTGCACCACATCTGTGCCCAAGTAAGGAGGGGTTTGTGCAGGGGTGACTTCACTGCTGTGCAGGGCTCACTCTGCCCTGGGTTCTTCTGAGCTGAGACAGGTTTGACACAAAACCCCACCAAGTGTGAGGAAAGAAGAGGATCGCTCATGACATTGTAATGCCTGGTTTTGGAAGGGCCAAGGCAGACAGAGATATCTCCTGTGTGAGAAGGATTTATGTGACTGAAACAGAGGATGAGCCACATGGTGTATCTCTGTGGGAAAGACAAGTGGGTTTAGCTAACTGATGACCTGGCTGGGATTTAACTTATTTTTCTGAAAGGAAGGAAGGGAACTGGACAGGATTGCAAGGGGTGAATTTGGCCCCTGGGCTCTCAGGGCCTGACCTCTCCAAGCAGCACCTCAGTGTTGGATCCTTACAGGTTCTACTGCAGACCCAGAGAGAATCACCTCCACTGCAGAGGAAACGGCCCCAAGCTGCTCCAGGGGAGGTTCAGGCTGGAAATTAGGAAACATTTCTTCATGGAAAGAGTTGTCAAACATTGGCACAGGCTGCCCAGGGCAGTGGTGGAGTCACCATCCCTGAAAGTGTTCCAAAACACGTGTAGATGTGGCACTGGGGCCGTGGTGAACATGGGGGTGCTGGGTTGATGGCTGGACTTGATGATCTTAGAGGGATTTTCCAACCTTAAAAATTCTGTGATTCCTCTTGTCAGGATTTCAAGGCCTAGCAAAGCTGGTTTTCCTCTTCCAGGCTCTAAAATTAAAACAATGCATGAGGCTGGAAGTTGTTGTAAGGACATGAAGTGTGCAGGTCTGGGGGGCATCTCTGGTGACATGAGGTGTGGAAGTGAAAAAGCCAAAAGATCAGAGGAGAATCTGTGTGCTGATCCAGTGAGGTCCCCTAACAGCATTTGGGGGTTTTCTTTTGCTTTATCTGATCAGAACTTTAAAATTCAGGGAGCAATGAGTAACAGGGAGGTCTGCCCAGGGCTGTGTGAATTGCTTGCACTTCAGCATGGTCAGATGAAAAGTCATTCACCCAGGCTCCTCAGCCAGGAAAGAAAAGGAAAAAGCTAATTCTGTCTTACAATCTGGCAAAGCCAACATATTTGCATCATACAGAGCTTAAAGTTGCCATGAGGCTCATGGAATAGAGACTGAAGTGATGGAAGATGTACTTGGCATCCCTAATTCAGTTTTAAGGCTCATCTTCCCACAAGCAATTAATGTACACAACATGACTTCCCTCTGGGTCCTGTGTTACAATGAGCAGCATCAATCCCTACAGGTAAAAAGCCCACTCCTATCATTTGCAGTCTGTGAGATCCTCTGGGAAATAGAAAAAGAAAAGAAAAAGGAGTATTGTGGGTCAGGGAGATAGAAGCAGGTAAGTAATTACAGCTTCTTCTCTGTTTTACACACATGGGCATACTTGGCACTGCAAATTCTCAGATATTTTTAAAGAAACACAGAACAGTGAGCGAAATGAGGGGGGTTGTTGGTGAATATCCATATCCTTTTTGTAAGGAAGGCAGAAAGAAACACAGTAGTACATGTAGTTCTTACTCTTTTTTGGCTCCTTGCCAAGGCATTGCTTTTTTTCTGACCTATGTCCTCCAGTTTACTCCAATTATAATTTATTTACAAATGGATTCCTTGGGAATATCATTCAGAAGCCTTGCACTGTGAGACAAAGCAGAGTTTCATTTTTCACAGCATCGGATGAAGCTGGAGAAAGTTGATCCGGTAGAACACGTGGCTGGCCTCTTTTTTTTTTTTGTTATTTTTTCCTTCTCTGCTGAAATAAACTTGTAAGTGTGTGGAAGTAAATCATGCCTAACAGTGCTCATACCTGTGAGCTGATGGAGCCAGGTCTCCTGGGGGGAGGTGGGGATGGTTACACACTTGGAGTGAATCAGGCAAACAACACACAGCCTGCACGAGCTCCTCCTCGGAGCAGCAGCTGGGGATGGCTGGCAAAGGATAACTGCAGCCTAGGGAGGATATCTGTTGGCTCCTTCCCGGCTGGAGGAGGAGTGTGGACTGCTCTGGAGCCCTTGGGTGCCCCCCAGCCATGGGCTCTGCCCCTTGGGCCACCACAGCGTGGTCCTGGCCCAGGAGCAGCTCACGGAGCCGCCATTCCATGTGGAGGGTCATCCCAGGCCCTGGGTGTGTCAGTCCATCCGTGCAGCTCCAGGGAATTCACTGGCACCTCCCTGCAGAGCCTGCCTGCAGCCTCCCCTCCCCTTGGCTTGGCAGCTGATGGGACTTGGCACCTCTGAGGCTTTTGGCACGAGGACTGGCAAACTTCGAGAGTGTGACGTGGGGCAGGGAATGAACTGGGATGTTTTGCCTTGTTGTCTGGAGGAGTCTGTCCCTCCCTGCTGTTCACAGAGCCCAGGGGACTTTAACTCCACCACAGTTTTCTCTTTTGTCATCATCCCTGTACCCTCCTTTCCTCAAATCCAGCCACTTACAAAAAGAAAATGAACGTGGTTTTTGGGTTAATGGTTGGACTTGCTGATCTGAAAGATCTTTTCCAACCTAAATGATTTTATGATTCTGTAAAATGTGAAAAGTTACATCATCTTTTCTTATATGGGGAAAGAAGGATTGGAAGAGGGGGTTTGTATTGCACCAGCTCTGGTAAATGAAGATTTCCAGTACTAAGGGAAAAGTACCTTGGTAAGATGGTTAAAAATAGATAAAAATTGCATGCTGGCTTGAGTCCTATTTTAAAAAAACATTCTGTAAAGGTGGTGTGGGATGGACCCATTTATTTATCTGAGGTGAAAAAGGAAGGAACAAGTCATGTGAGAAGAGATCTGTATGACATGAAGATGACCTCAGCCATGCTGTACATATCTTTATAGATGGGAATGATACCTCTTGCCAGCAGCCAAAACAGTTCCTGAGGCACTGAGGAGATTTTGGAGATATGCATTAAGAGATTATTGTGAGTTACACTGCTGGGATTTAAATTATGGCCATGTTGAAGGGAAAGCATCCTCAGCTTGAAGCCATTCTAATTGGTGTCAGGTCAGTCTGTCCTCAGAATTTAAAGTAATAAAATAGTTGCTAAAAAAGTGGATGCATTGCAATGGAGAAAAATCAGGACACACTGAGAATTTGGGAGCTATGACTGGAGTTACAATCAATAATAATTGTTTTAATTGCTGATTGTAGGTGGATTTTTGTAAAATGTCAGATCACTGCATTCCTCCAGCAGAGTTGGTATTGGATGGTGGTGGGTACACAGTTCTTAAGTTCAGTTTGTGACTTGTTTTGGTATCTGGACTAGATGGTGAAAATATTACATCAAGAGTTAAAAATGTGGAGTCTTTCTTTTTAGCAAATATCACTGGATGTCAAGCAAACATATCACATTTAATTGACTTCTTAAACATATGAAGTGTTTTGGAGGTAGTCCATGGAAATAGCATTTAGAAAGTCTTACCTGTCGGTGGCGTTTCTGTTTGAGTTGGATCATTGCTGGCACAGAACTGGGCAATTTGGGCTTTTGGGATGATTTTGTCTGAGGCCAGTTGACCCTTGGGAACTAATGTAACCTTCAGTGTTTAAATGCCAATGTATTTTCCTCATTTGCAGTTGGTTTTTATGTACCAACCCCACTGTAGAGAGGTTTGCAGGGTAACTTTTTCTAATACTGATTCTCAGTGACAATTGATGTCATTGAACTTTTTTGTGTCATAAATGTAAATTAACATAAAGCCTTGGAAAGCTGGAAGTGGCCAAGCAGTTTCCCCACCCTTAGGAAATTAAGCAACTATCACATGGGGACTTTCGTAGAGAGAAGAGGATGTGGAAAGCACAGTTGTATGTAGGAGGCTTCTTTTCACTCTGTTCAGTATTAAATATTACTTCCTAACAAAATTACTCCCTGAATCAAGTGCACAGAGTTGTGCTAATCATTACTTTAACAGATGATGATGATGAGGAAAAGTAATTAGCCTTCAATCAGAAGTGGTTACACCACGCCAGGGAGTGGTGCTTCACCCACTGTAAATGTAAGACATTTTAATATCGTTGGGAATTCATGGAGCTGTTAACTCAGGTTTCCGTGTTCTCTCAAGTTCTTGAGCTGTTATTCACTGGGTTGTAGTGCCAGTCAGTTCTTGTGCCAACACTGGAGATTAAAAGTCATGTAAAAGGCAATGAACTGCAGTAAAATCTCTTCCAATTGTGTGGATTTAGTGGAAGTGTCACATTCCTTTGATTTCACCCGCTGGCTCGGGTGCTGCAAACAGGGATTGTGCAGTGGGGTGGGGAAGTGCCAACAGCATCCTGGATCTGCTCCCTCAGCCCTCAGTACCTGGGGATACGAGCTCATGGCACTTGGGAAAGCACTTGGAATTCACGGAGCACTGTGAGTCCTGGCTGAAATAAGGAGCTCTGCTGAGTCAGTGAACATGCAGAGAGGTTTAGGACTCATAAAGGGGCAACACATAGACTGTATGAGCAGGGCATGGCCAGGAGATCAGTCAGGGTGGACTTGCTGGAGGGTTGTTTTGTGTCCTGACTTGGAGGAAATGGATAGTTTTGGGGTTGTTTTTGGGTTTTTTTGTTGGAGAGTTTCCAGAAAGATGTGGAAGAAGAGATGGCATTTGGAGATAAGTAAAGAGAGTAAGGAAAATAGGACTAAAGTGTGCAGGTAGGAAAGGGAGAAGAGTAAGGGACTCCTGAGACAAAAACCAGTAGTGAAACAGGGAAACCTTCCAGGGTAAGAGCTCCAGAACTCCAGCTGGACACAGATGACATTGCTCAGTGTTGGAAGGGGCTGTGTCTGCTGCAGTTACTCCTGGCTGTCCCAACAGCTGGGTCCCTGTGGTTTAGAGCCCCTGGTCACAACTGGGACAGCACTTTGCCCCCTGCATAAGACAAGAAGATTAAACAGAGAGGTCCTAACCTGACACATGTGAATGGCACTTTTCTGTTGCTGAAAGCTGAATATTCGTATTTTAATATGAAAGTTTTTGTAACAAATTGCCTCGAAAGCTTGTGATCCCCAGAGGGTTTCTATTGTCTTTTGCCAGATAGCCAATCTTTCATTATAATGTGGTTGCAGTGCATTTAGCTTGAATTTTAAAACAAACAATTCCTCCCTGAAAGCAGCCTTGCCAATAAGCTCTGTTGGTGGTCCTAACCCTTGCTCAGAGTGGGTCTTCCCCCAGCAGCTTTGGAGCTGCCCCTGCCATGGCAGCTTTAACCTTTAGCTGTGCTGCCCTTGCAGAACAGCCTCTCCCATGACCTTGAACGGAACATCAGAGCTGTAGGGACGGTGTAGGACAGCTCAGAAAGCTTCATCTCATCTGCAGGAAGGACTGGGAAATCCTGCAAATCAAAATGCATCTTAGGTACCTGCAGCTTGGGCTGGTAGGGTCAGTGGCCTTCCAGAGCACTCTTGTGTTGGAAACATGGACGTTTTTCTTCAAATTTTTAAGGACTCACCTCTCTGATGTGCGAAGAGTTTCGGGCTTTCTTTTTGGTTTGCAGACACTGCAAAGGGATGTGTTGACATGCTGTTATCATCATATACACCCCGTCTTCCCTCCACCCTTCTTCCTCCTCACTGCAGGTTTACACAGAGTGGCACAGAAGTCACATTTTGACCTGTATTTCCAACTCTGTGGTAGAGGGGAACAATTCTTCACCTTTCCCCCCTGCCTGACCCTTGTCCTATGTGAAAGCTGATGTCTTGCAGTGATTAGGAAACAGCTGACAATTAACAAAGAGTGTTTGTTGACTGGGAGAAGCAGCAAGTTCCAAGCTGACCCTGTCCCTTCATGAAGAAAAATGCATTCCTGGCGGGGGGAGGGAGCTGGTGGTGCCCAGAAACAGCCAAGAATGTGCTGTCCCATTCCAGGGTGTCCTGCATGTGGCTCCCTGTCTCCTTCCCACGGACGTCTTGCCCAGTTCATGGGTGGTGGAGGCAGTGGAGGGTGGGAAGAGGCCTGGCAGCTGCTGGACCTTGGAGAAATGCAGCAGAGCACAGAGGTCTCACCTCATGGGTCTGGAGCTCGTGTCTTTGTCACAGCAGGGGTCACCTCCGAAGCCTTCAGACATGGGAGATTTAGTGCTGGGAGGGACAGGATTTCCCTCTGAGGAGTTACTGAGGTTGAGTCAGTGGGTTTAAGCCCAACCTGGAGCCTGGCAGAGGTGAGGAGGATCCTTCCCACAGGAACTCCTCCTCCTTTCCTGCCTCCGAGGCTGGGACGTGTGGGATATGCTGCTTGGTTTGTTAGAGGCCTTTCTTGAGATGAGAGGATTTTTTGGAGGCTCATAGAGAGAAATTACATCTGATGAGAGAAATGAGGGGAAAGAAACAAGGAGATGCCACTGGCACTTCACTGAGGTCTCTGAGTTGCCTGTGGGTGCTCCCTAGTGTTGTATCTTGATTTTAAAGCCCCATTTTGCTTCCATTTGAGGTTGCAGATATAGCAGAGAAAGGTGTAACTGCCAAACCCAAATAAAAACAAAATAGATCTCAGCAGCAAGAGGTCAAAATTTTGGAATTGCTGGAGAAACCAAATATTATGCAGAGTCCTGCTTCTATGGAGGAGTATATAAAAGACCTGTTTTGTGCTGATTGAACTTTGTGTACATAAATAACAAAATAAATTCGATTAAATCAGCTACAGAATTAAAAATCTACATTTTTACAGAAGGGGGTCAGTGTTTATAAGATATTTCTCCTCTTGGCCTGGATCTAAAGAGGGTGTGAGTTTATCTTTCACTTATCTTCTCAGTGCTCTCTAACCTTATTTAAAGAATCTGTTTTTCCTGAGGTGTACTGACACAGGAAGAAAAAAGCACTGAAAAAGTAAAATCTGCCTAGTGATTTTGGTCTCTGTGCAGGATATAAATATATCCTTTGATATAACACTTCCACATCCCTGGAAGTGTCCAAGGCCAGGTTGGAGCAACGTGGTCTGATGGAAGGTGTCCCTGCCCATGGCAGGGGGTGGGATGAGATGGGCTTTAAGGTCCCTTCCAGCCCAAACCATTCCATGATTCTATGATTTCAAGGATGGAAAAGCAGCTGGATTACTGAAACTCAGCTGAGGTGGCAACCACACACTGGAGGCTGTGAAACCATCTCTAGACTGAATGTAGGCTGTAAATGATGCTTTTAACAACGTGTCAGGAGTTACCGGCTTTGTGCTGGTGTTTGTAGCTCTTCAGCGTGCAAGCAGCTCTGCATGAAGTAGTTACTCAATATGTGAAGATAAAATTTATGCTTTGTTGGGCTGTGAATGTATTTTTCCATTCCCCAGAAAAAAACGGGCAGTTCCTTTCTCGGTGAAGATGCAAGGATTGTGCTCATTTTCCTTGGGAATTAATTGAGAACTTGAGAGGGGTGTGAGGAAAAACTTCTATTTTAAACACATGTGAACATTAAAAAGCTTGACTCTGCATGAACATTTTGTGGTACAAACACTGTCCCGATGGAAGCTATTGCCTAACTCATCTAGGGGAACACAGTTGTTAACAACAAAAATTCTGGGAATAATAGGAGGGACCATGGCCTTCCTGAGTGTTGTGCTTGTCTACATGGGTCTGTACAGCTTGGTGGTGCTCCAAAACCCCTCAGCCACCGAGAGCCCAGTGTCCCAACCACTTCTATCCCTACTCCATAGCTGATGACTCCAGGAGTTACTTTCTTTTTACAGCAATGTCCAGACTTTTCTGGCTTTAAGTGTCTACACACTTTGTTCCTTTCTGATGTACCTTGTATGGATCTTATTTTCAACAGCCTCCAGGGCAGCACTAATGCACACTTACCACGAGCTTTTAACAGGCTGACCTGAACTAGAAATCTGTATAAGAAACTCCAAATTTCGGTATTTTGATCATTCAGTTATAATTTGCACAGGTGCTGTGTGGGAATGGACATTGTTTTCCCAGTGTGTGGTCAAATATTAAAAGAGAAAGAAACTCAGCAGTGGACTCTTTACTTATTTACATACAAATAATAAAGTCTGGTTTTATGGAAAAATATTGATGAAGTGGTATGTAAAGTTCTGCCTCTTTTAATACTTTCCTTTACTCTGGTTTAGTTGTCTCCTGCAGTAACTGTGAGGAGTCTTTGTGGGAGAGATGAAGAGACTCCTCCACCCTTCATTAGAATCTGCCACCTTATCCCAAATGCATCAAAACACTTTTAAATCACATATTTGGAGCTTTTCACAAGTCAGTCCCTTTTCTCTCTCTTCCTCTCCGTTTCCCAAGTTAAATATGATCGAGATGTAAATTCCTTTAAATGTGGCTGCAGTCTGTGTTTTCCAAGTAGGAGGTGTGAGCCAGAGTCCACTGCGGGAGATCCACTTCCAGCTGAGATTTCACTTGTGCCTGTTTCGGGTGCTGCATGTGGGATGGTGGAACCACATCATGTCCCTCTTCCCACCTGTGAATGGCTAAGGTGGACCAGTCTGTCCAGTCCCGTTTATCCTTGTTTCAGTGGTGTAAGATCTTGGGAAGGAGAAGGATTGTGACTGTCTGTGCAGCTCACACAAAGCATAAAGTGCTGAGATGGCTGAAGAGTTTCTGAAGAGACAGATACAAGCTGTCAGCTAATGAAATGCTGATGTATCCACAACATCCTTGTGATTATTTCATACTTTGTAGGAGACAGATGTTCCTTGTTGGCTGTTCCCTGTAGGAAGCACTGTCATCCCCGCACTCGCTCCGACAGGGCTGGAGTCAGCACTGGACTTCAGCTCGTGTCTGAGTTTCATCAGTGCTGCTGCACTGCCTCAATATAAACATGTTCATAGTTATTCTACATATAAACAACCCCAGGCTAAACTGGAGTTATTTGGCCTGGAGAAAAGGAGGCTCAGGGGGGACTTTTTTGCCCTCTACAACTCCCTGACAGGAGGGGGGAGCAGGTTAGTCTCTTTTCCCAGGGAAAGAGGAAACGGCTCCAGTTGTGCCGGGAGCGATTTAGATCGGATGTTAGGGAGAACTTCTTCATGGAAAGGGTTGTCAGGCATTGGCACAGGCCGCCCAGGGCAGTGCTGGAGTCACCATCCCTGGCAGTGTTCCAAACCTGTGGATGTGGCACCAGGGACGTGATGTCTTGGTGAGCACGGTGGTGGTGCTGCGTGGATGGTTGGGCTCAATGATCTCGGAGATCTTTTCCAACCTTAGGGATTCTATGACTCTGTATGCAAGGGCTTTGTGCTTTAATTTGTAGTAAAGGAGCAGGCAGTGCCTGTAGGCCTCCATGGGCACGGGGTCAAAGCCCAGCTTTAGGTGAAAACAGCCACTTCTGCCAGAATTTACAATCATTTGCAAATGTTGCCTTGTGTGAGGGTGACTTCAGTAACAGAGCTGGCAGGAATACAGTGGTGTCATTCATCCTGATGAACACATACCAGAGTGCCGTGCTAGGTTCAATTAGGAAAACAGAGTTGAAACAAAACATAGGAATTCTGTGTGGGATCTGAGCGCTGGAGATTTTTGACCGGAAGGACTTAAGGAATTTATTTTATTTCTCTGGTGTGTCGTGGCCAAAGGCTCCAGTGGGGTTACACTGAGATGCACCTCCAGTCTGAGCTGGAGGCAAAGTCTGAAGTGGGAATGAGCAAAATGAGTCACCCAATACTCCTGTGTGAAACCACAGTAACAGCATCAAACAAGGTGCTTCATTTAGAAGTTAAAAAGTCCATTTCCCTAATTTCTACCCCAAATCATTACTTTCTTAGGGAACTGAAACCCCTAGTTTCCAAAGAGCTGTGGTTCTGAGGCAAACTGTATGGGAAAGGAGAGATTTCCTGCTGTGCTTCCTGCTAGAGGTGCTAAATTCCCCAGGAACAATCTAAACATCATTATCAGCCCATTCAAATTAATAGTTCCTCCTACTTTTGTGAGGGATAAAAGGAAGTTTGTTTTGTTGCTCTTGACTTAAGTATCCCACTGAAATTCCTTCACAATAACTGCTCTGGCAGTGGGTGCATCCTGGAGAATTTAAACCTCCTTGGGGTTACTGGATCAAGGCAGAACCGTGGGCCATCAGCTCCTCCAGCCTGTCATTAATGCAGGAAGTGCCCTGGGCCACAATCACTGCTGCTGAAATTCTTGCCCAAACCCCGATTGCAGAACTTCATAAAGAAAAGCCTGAGGAAATGACAGAGCTCTTCAGAACATCATAAAGTAAAGAAACTTTGTAATTTATGATTATAAACCTGACAAGGACTAGCAAGGAGTGAAGGACGTGGAGCCCTACAACAACTTTTCTGTTCCGTTTAACATCCCTACGCGCTAATTAGAAACCTAATGAAACTCAGAGGTTCCTTCCTCTGATATTCAGCAAGTTTGGTCGACAGTGCTCAGCCCAAGCAGAGCTGGAGGGCACATACTTCACCAGCAGCACTCGGGCTCCTGGGGCGTGTTCAGGTCACCGATGCTGTTGTGTCATGTCATCTCTCCTTACCTTTTCAAGGGCTGCTGCCATACCCTGTGGAGGTGCTTTGAAAGCTGTTCTGTGCAATGTAGCAGAGAAAACAAGCTGACACCAGCAGCTGGGGATGAGTCAGTGAGTGAAT
Source organism: Lepidothrix coronata (assembly GCF_001604755.1). Classification (NCBI taxonomy): domain Eukaryota; kingdom Metazoa; phylum Chordata; class Aves; order Passeriformes; family Pipridae; genus Lepidothrix; species Lepidothrix coronata. Next base: position 101,380 of record NW_016690424.1, read on the forward strand.
CTGCCCCGTTTGTTTGGTGATGTTCTGAATAGAGATGAGCGTTCAATTCACACTGAATAACTCCTCTGATGAATTTTACTGTTTTTCTACTTTGCATGAATTGGCCACGAGGAAAATCTTGGCCTTTTTTTTTTTTTCCTCCTGAATTAATTCAAGAGTTTTTCTGTGAACAGTTTCTGGATGGGCTCTCCTGGAGTGCAGCTCAGGGGTGTATTTTTAGCCTGTGCTGTGTGTGTTGCACTGGGGGAAACAGATTGAGCTCTGGGCAGCTGCTGGGGATTTTTGTTCTCAGGTGCCAAAGTTGCAAAATTTAAGTACCTAAAAGCTCACAAGGGCAACCTGAAAGATGTTTGAACTTTGGGGTTGGCTTCATGTGAGTATTCATAACCAGTTCCCCATCAGGTGGTGTGTGCAGTGTGAGCTGTGCCCCAGGGAATCAGATATGATTCACATACAAATGTACAATCCTCCTTCAGGACTTAACCAAAAATACAATTTCAATGTCATGGGTATGAGATCAAATCTTGTATTTACATGATTAAAGCGTGTCTAGTATTTTTAAGCAATTGAACTCTAAAATGGCACAGTAAAGCACAGCTTGGCTTGTCCTTCATCAACATTCCTAGTCCAAAACAAAGACCTTTTTCACTGCTACACCCTTAAAATTTAAAGCAGCAAGATGTCTTAATGGTTGGCTGTCCCTTCCACTGCAGTGTGTGGTTTGAATGGTTATGTGGTGAAATTAATGCATTTTTTTCTATGGATAAACATACAGAAGTAAGGGGCACACATAAGCTAAATGAAGGCCACATCGATTTGCCTCTTTGTTTGTTTGCCTTGATATTTTTTAGGAAAAAGGAATATTATTTCTGTAATTTAGTTGGCATTACAACCTCAGCTCAATTCAAAGTTAAGAACATACTGAAAGTGCTTGGCTTACTCAGTGTTTGAGTTCCATCAGATTTCAGGGATCCTGCCTAATTTTCCCAAGTGCTCTGACAGGCAGTCCCTGACTACATTCCCTGATAAACACTATTCCTTTGAATTTTAACTTTAAAATTAAACAGGGCTGGCAGAAATGCTTTGAAGGAAGGAGCCTACCTAGCCACAAAACAGAGCATGCAAAAAGCATGCTCTGCCCCAAGATAAAATTCTTTAGACAGGAATTACAAGGATAATCGGAACCAGGCTTTCCAAAGCCTCAGCTCTTTTGAAAGTTAATAGCCAGCATAAATATACTATGTGCAATATCTGGGGAAGGAAGGTTGAGGGGGAAAATACAGCCAAGACTATGCTGAAGGGCAAGAAACACTCTGCCTGCTCTGAGTTATTATTGTAGCCAATAGAAGGGTGATTGTGTAGGAACTGTTCCGCTTCAGATTCAGGGACAGAAGATACAGCAAAAGGAGCCACATTTTTAAAAGGCAGGAAGAAAAATTGCTTGGGTTTTTAGCTGGTGAAAAAGGTTAAAGAATTTATTTAGTTGTTCCCCCCCCTCCTTCTCTCAACCTGGAGCTAATAAAGGATTCTGTCATGGAAACGTTGAAGACCAAACATTGTCTAAATTATCTGACCTCTGGCACAGGTAATACAAGTTTTGACTTACAAGGATTATCCAGAACTAAAGCCAGGGGGAATATAAAGTTGCTATTCATTCACACTTTGAACAAAATCTGCCAAACAACCCTGGCTGAGGCTGTGTTGATGTATGTCTCTGTTGTTCAGTGTGTAGTGAAATGAGAATGTTGGGTTTGGTTTATCCAGTTTTTCATTGTGCCTCTGGGCAGACACAACTCTCTGTGTTTGGCCAAGCAAGCCAGCATAAGGAATTCCTGAAAAAGAATAATGTAGGAAACAATGATTTCAGGTTGAAATAGAAAGCAGATGCCTCCCAAGGAGTGAAGGCAGTAGAACAGGGACTCGTCCTGGATGGATGGTGGATGGATTCCCAGAGAGACACAGGTGACTTCAGAGGATGTGGGAGAGCTCAGAAAAACACTCTGCTGAATGAAGTTTAAAATGAAGGCAGATTGCTGCAAGTGTGACAGACCTCCCTTACACTGCTGTGGTGAGGGAATGGGAGATTGAGTCCAGCAAGAAGAGGATGGTGGAAAAGAGGAGAGAAGGATGAGGTCCTGGACTGAGGCCATGGGGTGTTGAATGCTCAGCTTGTGTTTCTCCTGTGATCTGTTTTTTTGTTCTTTCTGAGGAGAGGAGCCTCAAGGTCCAAGGAGTGCCCGTGGGTTAAAGCCCCATCCTGAGCTAACAGGGGTTTGGTCATGGAAACACTGGAGCACTGCTCTCCTTTCGGTGGGATTTAGAGTCAAACATGCTCTGAACACCGAGGCACTTGGAGGAGCCTGCAGGAACCTGCACAGAGTAAATCCCTCATTTCTCTGGGAACAGGTCCTGGGAAGAGCTTAACCAGCCCTCCTGACGTAAGTGAGAGCTCAGTCTGGAGTGAAAGCAGCTGGCTTTGGGGCTCTGTTGTCATTCTCCCCTCCCTTGTCTCTGCCAAAATAAATGTTCTTCTTGTCTTTACCTTACTCATTAAAATGTCTTCCCAGCCATCTCAGATAAATCAAGTTAAGAACATGTTACACTGCACACCTAAATGGTGAAATTCAATGAGGGAATTTAATAAAGCCTCTCAGACTGTTGATAAGATAAGGAATGACAACCTATTAAGGGGTAAAGCTCCAGTACTTTGTTATTTATTTACTAAAGCTTTAAATGATGAAGAGATTGGAGCGGGAAAAAGACCCACTGGAAACAGTGATTTTTCAGTATTTGAAGAACTCCTTCAAGTTCTTCTGTGAGGTTCTTTTTCATTATTTTTCATAATATATGGTTTTATGTTCTCAGGCAGGTATTTGATGAGGAAATACAACACCTTTTTCTCCAGTGTGAGCAAACAGTTCGTGTAAAATGTATGTGCTGGCTGCATTGCAGTTTTAGATACCCTTTCCTTTAAAAGGGATGATAGATGTATGTAAGCCTATAAACATGTTTTCAAGGTAGATTTGTTGTTTTTTTTTAATAAGGGAGTGGGAAACAAGTCATGAGCCCTGACTAGACAGGAAAGGCAGGACACTGCTTTGATCCCTTCCTTGACTGTGTGTGCTTATGGAAAGTGATAAAAACTGCTCCTGTTCTTCTCTGTTCCACTTCTGTTCTTTCTGCACTCATTTCTGGTGGGTGAGGGTGGTTGCAGCAGATGAAAGCAGCCCACCCAGCTGGATCAGCTTCTGTCCCAAAGAACAGCTTTGTTCTAAGGTGTGGGAAGGTGCTGGTGCCTCCCAGCACCCCAGGAGTCAGCCTGCTTTGCTCCTGGGGAAGGCACAAACCTCTGGGTGCTGCAGAGAGGCTCATTACCTGCTCGCAAAGCCTGGTACCTTAAACAGCATCACAGAATCCCAGAATGTGCTGTGTTGGAAGGGACCCACAAGGATCATCCAGTCCAACCCTGGCCCTGCACAGGCCCATCCCCAGGAGTCACCCCCTGTGCCCCAGAGTCACTCCCACTGCCCTGGGGAGCCTGGGCAGTGCCCAACCAGCCTCTGGGGGAAGAACCTTTTGCTGAGATCCAACCTGAGCCTGCCCTGACACAGCTCCAGCCATTCCCTGGGTGCTGTCCCTGGTCCCCCCAGAGCAGAGCTCAGTCCCTGCCCCTCCTCTGCCCCTGCCCAGGCAGTTGGAACTGCACTGAGGTCTCCCCTCAGTCTCCTCTGCTCCAGCTGAACACACCCAGTGCCCTCAGTGTCCTCACACAGCTTCAAATCAAGGCTCTTCCCCGTCTCTGTTCCCTCCTTTGGACACTGTCTCATGGCTTCATATCTTCCTTATATTGTGGTGCCTAAAACTACCCCAATATTGAGGGGACTGATGCTGAGGGACCTTCCCACAGGTGAAGTTGGGCTGTGGAGCTGCCCCACCAGGCTCTGTGGGGTGGGTGATTTGTGCCAGCTCAGGACTTGGGTGCTTTGTGCAGTTGCTTTTTTCAGAATTGTGTTATGTCTCGAGAATCCTGGCTGTTACTGCCCTTGGGGATGAGCAGTGAGGTCCTCAGAAGGAAGATGTGCCCTAATGGAGTGTCTCATCTCTGAGTTTCCACATCAGAATCAATCTTAGTGCAGAAACTCATTTCCTTGTAAGATCCTGTGTTGTTTTTTGGTTATTAATCCGGCCTTCCCCTCCCTTCCAAGTGTAAGTACTATAGTTTTGGGGAAGATAAACTATTTTCCCCAGGGGTAGGAATGGAATAGGATGCTTCATCTTAAGAGCTAGAGCTCAGCTCAGTTATGGGGTGTGAACTTTGCCTCTCTCACACGTGAGTGCTGATCCAGCAATTAACAGCTGAAATTAGGAAGAGATGGAGCTGCCTGGGGCTGATAACATCACCCTGCCCCTGGCATGCTGATCTTCCTGGTGATTCATGCTCCCTCTGGAATGCAGTGCACTGACTTTCCCTGGCTGACAGGTCATCTTATTTGGGATTAATATCAGTTTTGAACTTTACCTCCAGCTTGGACCAAATGGGTCTATCCAGGCTTCTGCACTATGTCTGCCTTACATGGGTCTCTCTGTAGATAAAAATTACTATCTTAGACTCCTTAATCTGTCATGGCTCCTGTAATAACTTAAGGAGAAGGGAAAATAACTGTTTATTTAAAGTAAATGAAATCATGGTACTGTTAAAGCCAATGGCCAAATTTAACCCATCACTTGCCCCTCGTGGGTGGGAGGCTTAGATGGGTCGGTTACTGTGGTGGGTCAGTGTTCACTGCTCCCATAATGTGAGGAATCACAGAATAGTTTGAGTGGGAAAAGAGTTTTAAAGCCCATCTGGTTCCACGGGCAGGGACACCTTCCACTAGCCCAGGTTGCTCCAAGCCCCGTCCAACCTGGCCTGGGACACTCCCAGGGATGGGGTAGCCACAGCTTCTCTGGGCAACCTGTGCCAGGGCCTCCCCACCCTCACAGGGAAGTGCTCAAGTTTTAAGGTCTGTCTGTTCTCCATAGACAAAAGAAACCCTTGGACCAGAGTGGTGGGCAGAGCTGCCTGACAGCTCAGCCAGCCGGTCAGGGTGTGTGCTCAGAGAACGGGATCTGCACAGTGGGAGTTATTCACTCCATGCAAATGTTCTGGAGAGCTGCAAACCCGAGGGGAGGATGGGAGGAAGCAACGAAATTGGAGGTGTCCAACACTGAAAGGGTCTGAGTGGAAACTCAGGTGAAGCTCAAGTCAGGGAAACTTCGGTGTGAAAAAAGCTCTGGCAAGAAACTGAGATATGCTATCCCTTCTTGGCCTTCTAGAGCTGATGTTTTATCACTCTTGAAACATAGTTTGTGAACACTGTGAGGGAAAAGGGGAGGAAGGTTTTTGAAAATCCCTTTTGTCTCCTTTGTTGCTCTAACAAACCTATGGGTCACTATGTCAGTGGGGGGAAACAATTTAGTAGCCTTTAATTGTGTGTTTTCTTCCATGTGATGTTTGAGCTTAACCTATGCTTTATAAAATACACACATTTTTAAACCCATAGCAGATTTTTCTAGCTGAAAGCTGAAATTCCTGCTTAGCAGCATGTCTGTCATAGGACTATGGAAAACCTGGATGTGTCCCTGAGTGGGTGGGAGGCAATGGATTGGATCAGGCATAGAGACAACTTTAAAGCACAGACAGGGAGGAGTTAAAATTCTCTGAGAGGAAAAGGTTTTTCTAAATATTTGAATTAATTTCTCGATGTTTTTTAAAAAAGAGAATACACCAGTTTTGGAGATTAGGCCAGAATGTTCTTCAGTTCATATCTTCAAAGTGATAATTGCAGGAGTGAGCTCCTGAATTGCAAGAAGTGCTGCTGTTCTGTGATACAGCCTGACAGAAATTAGGCTTTTTTTCCCTAGTCGAGAAATCTATAAATAGCAAATTATCTATTAACAGGTGTCTTGTGAAATTACTCTATGAAGTATCAAAGTCATACAGTGTTAAAAAAAATCAGGATTATGGAGTTCTCAAATAAAATTACTTTGTTTTCCCTGAGCAGATGCAAATCTGCTTCTAAATCTGCTTAATATAATGGAAGCCCCGAATAAACAAAGCTCTGTTTAAATGTTTAAGTATTTCAAAGTCTGTTAAACATAGAGCTGAAAGTCTCCATCCAGAATAGAAGCTCTGTGATCTTCAGTCCTGTGCATGGATCCAGTTGTATATATTTGGTTTTGCTAATGGAGAATTAAAATATTACAAATCCATGCTAATGACTGTGAGCCCTATTGTAAGTTATTTTTTAGGTTTTTTTTTTAATTCCTGGTTGAGATAAAATGCAGTATTTGATCATTTTACTATAACTTCATTCAGGATTTAATTATTCATAAGATCACAACAAAAGGGAATATATTTTGCAAATATGACTGTTTAATAGTGTGACTCTTCAGGAGAGCAATCTGATATTGAATCTTTAGTGAGGAACGAGTAACTCACTTTTATTTGCGTTATAAATCATGTAGATTACTGCAATATAGATAAGTAAATTCTGCTCTATTCTTGTGTTCTAGCAAGAGCAGCAAATGTATTTCAGTGCTTGGTTAAATGAGTGGAGTTTCCACCAAGGGAGTGAATTAAAATGATGTTAAAGAAGTATTTTATAGCAATGTTTTGTAATTACCTGGCGCTGGGTGTGTTTCCTGCCAGTTTAGCTGATCAGATCAATGCTCTGGTGTCACAGAGCAGCTGTGACCCCTGAGACAGCTCTCAGGGCTCAGGAATATTTACCCCTGTCAATGTGCTGTGTGAAGTGAAGGCATTGCATGGACTGCAGGCCGGCTGCAGTTTGTTCTGGTGCCCTGGGCTGTGAGGGGACTGGGGCAGTGTAGGGGGACAGGAATGGCTTTGGTCACCAAAACCCCTCAGCTGGGCCACACGGGGGGAGAGCAAAGTGGCTTCAAATCGGGGCTGGGTTGTTTCTCCCCAGAGAGAACAAATAAAATTCACAACAGGGTGAAGTGCACCCTCCTGCCCCCTTGCTCCTAATTGTTTTCAGCATGTGAGTGAGGACTCAGGGTGGAGATGAAGCTCTGTGTGCCAGGATCTCTCTGCAGCCCTTGCAGAGCTGGGATTTTCCCACAGCATTCCCTGGCAGTAACACCCCTCCCCTGCTCTTTGGAACCCCGGGCAGTGACTCAGCTGGAGTTTGTGGGCACAAAAAGGTTGATTTTCATCCTGGAAGCCCAACTCTCCTTCTTAGTGACAGGTATCAAACTGTGACTGTGTTTTTGGGGTTCCTGTTTATTGATGCACCAACAAAACCCAGGGAAGGGCAAGGGCTGAGGGGGGCACGGGGGGTGAAGGGGGTGCAGGGGCTGATGCTCCAGGCCACAGGTGCCACTGGTTTGGGCACTGGTGGCTGCAGCTGTGTCTTGTCACTGTGTAACCTCCTCCCCTCACCCATCCATCCCAGTCACTGATGGGGAAGGCATTTTACACGGACTGTTTTCTCTTAGATATAGTTCCTTAAAGTTGTTTTCTTGTGAGCATTTGACGATCACAAATGTTGTATTTTGTATGGCTTTCTTTTTCCTCATTGCTTTTTGTAAAGCAAGCCACACTGGGGAGACCTTTTTGGTTTCCAAAATGTAATATTTTCTCCTAAATTAACAGTTGAAAGTGCAAAGGAATAGTCTTCTGCTGGGGAGGTTTGTATTATTTAGGGTGGGGGAGAGCTTGGAGCAACCTGGTCTAGTGGAATGTGTCCCTTCCCATGGCAGGGGGTTGGAAGGAGAGGAGATATAGCATTGCTTCCAACGCAAACCATTTGTGTAAGTGCCAATATTTTTTAACATTGCAGACAGCACTTCACTTAAACTTCCTACTCTTGCTATCTAATGACTGCTTAGCTTTACAACACACTATAAAAAGTGCTCCTACTGTTGTTTGAAACACAGAATAACTGTTTTAAGTGCGTGGCCCACTGTGGTCCCCTCCAGCCTTCCCCACTCTGCTGTTCTGTGGCAGCAGAAATGTTTGGTAACTTTGGTTGTCTGTGTTTTTCTGAATTGTGCAGTGTGGAGGCCCAGCTGTTTTGAGATGCAACCGTTTCTAAAAATGCCTCACTTATAGTTAAGTGTTACAGTTTTGCAAGGAAATATTATTTGACTTGGTACCATGTACCAAATGCAGACAAAAGTAAGGATTCAGTGAACTTTTTCATCACACCGGACGTGTTGGAGGAGCTGCCCTGCAATGCTGCTGCTAACACACAGGAGGAGAGGGTTTGGGTCTGTGTTCACATGGGGTGACTGCAGAGTCCTCCTGCCACCCTGAATGCAGTTCCCTGACAGATCAAAGCTGTGCAAGGCCAGACCAGCAGAGCTTGGCTCCCAGTTGTTTTGTTGCTAAGTCTTGTCAGGAGAGCATTGCACCTTCAGCAGGGCCCTTTGCAGCAGTGGCATTTTTCCTAAAATCCTTGAAGAGAAAGTGGTTCCACCCTCCTGCTGCAAGCAGAAGTGATTTAGATCGATCAGAAGTGATGGATGTAAAAACTGGCTATAGATTCTTGAAAAGACATAGTTCTGCAGTGTGGAGTGCTGGGCCTTGGGCAAGGAGAGCTCAGCTCTGGGGCTGCCCAAAGTCCATTGCACCCGCACGTCTCCATCAACTTGGGGCTGGCTTTCTTTTCTTCCTTCTCATTGGTAACACCAAACCATGCCAGAGACTGGCCTGGAAATATGACTAAAAGGCACAAAATGTTCCTTATATCCATGTAAATGGCTTTAAGAAGAAATGGAGCACTTCTGATGGGCCAAGGGAGAGAGAGCAGGTGCTGTTCCAGCTCGGCACAGGGCCATGGGCTCTGGAGAGCTGATAGACCATCTTTGTTGTGTGCATTGACACGTAGATCCAAATCACAGCCCCCAAGCACTTGTAATGCACCTCATGTCCCTCTAAAAGGCATCTCTGAATCATTTTCTCTCCTGGTACCTGTGTAACTGCTCCCAGAGCAGGAGCAGTTGCAGGAGGGATGTTCCCAATACCCCAGCACGGTGCCCCATGGAGCAGGATCCTGGCACTGGTATCTCCTCAGCTGGTTTGTGGCAGTGCCTGATGTTTGCACCCCAGAGCATGGCAAGTGTCCCTTCATGAAGCAAACTGCTGTCCAGGCTCCAAAACACACTGTTCCTGCCCAGTGTGATGTGCCCTAGTCTGTTCTATACAGCAGGGATGTAGGATATTGCAAATTAAGTCATATTTCACTGTAACCTGCAAATTTACATCTTAGCTGGAAGTCCACAAGGAAAAATGTGAAAACTAGTGCAGCATTTCTGCGCATCCATCTCTTTCACTGCATCCTGGTGCCAGTGTTTTACAGGAGCTCATTAGCAGAGGCAGAGTTATGTCCTCAAACCCTTTTCATTATGGTTTTAAACCAGCTGAACCCTCCAGGGCTGGGACACTGTCAACTAATCCAGCCTGTGATAGTGAGGGCACTGTTACACCTTGGTAACCAGGCATGATTTTTCACAGGTTTTTTTGTTCAGAGATGTCAAATGTGGAGTTTTCTTTAAACCAGTTATGTCTTTTATTGTATTTAAAACTCTAATTTCCTTCTGCTGTTCCTTCCTGAAAGGCATCACCAGGTGATCAATTATATCAAGATGCTTCAGGTATCAGTTGCCTGCTTCTTTTTTTGCATTTAACCAAATGAAATGTGGAAATGAAGGAAAATAAAAGGCCGAACTATTGCAATTTTAAAGATCTCCTCAGTTAAGGAAACAGAGCTAAACCCAATCCATTCCATATAAAAAATTCTGGGTGTATGTTTTACACAGGTTCCACGACGGAATTGATTGAGAGCTGCTGTGGAGCTGGACAACAGTGGGCCATAGACAATGGGGAGTGCACAGAAATCCCTGTGAGTGGAATGGATGGTGACATTTGCAGGTATGTGAGGCAACCCCCAACATTTTTGGGTTAAAATAAAGAGCAGTCCTTTAGGAGAAATCAAATATAATTCATGGGATGTCCAGGAGGCTGAGAATGGTTTCATTCATGGTCTGATTTGTTGGTAGACTGGCAATATGTCATGGTAAATTAGAAAGAAGGATTTCCCCCTCCATTTCCCTAAAATCTATTCTAAACAAAGCCTGTTAAGATTTTTTCCTCTCTTATGTGAGCAGAGGAAATTTTTTTCCCGGTTCTCAGCACATTTGTGGAGTTGCAGATAAATAGAAGGGCAGAGCTTGGCTTCCCTTTGGCGAGTGCTAAATGCAGTGATCAGTTGTTAATTGTCATGAAATGGTGTGTTTATTGCCCAGGGTGAATGGCCCCTGGTTGTGGTGCCTGTGTTCAGCTGGAGGGGGGATCTTGCACCCCGATAATGCTGCCAGTGGCTCCTGCACAGCAGGAGAAGGAGAGTGGGTGCAGAGTAACATGGATTCAATATTCCACTGGCTGCAGTTCATCCAATTCCCTCCCCCCTAGTCTGAAACAGGCCTTAGGGAGGGATGAAGGCAAAGTTACTCCAGACTCAGATTCTCAAGGAGTGATCCCACCATTTACAGCATTGAAAAGGTTTGGCATCATCACTTTTATCAAATTTTGCATCATTACACCTTTCTGAAGTCACTGGGAGATGAAAACCCTCCCCACTGGGGTCTGGCATGACATAACTGACACATACCAACTGTCTGTGAAGTCAAGACAGATTAAAAAATTCCAGCCTTGGCCTAAGTAGGTGCAAATCCAATACATTAATGAGTTGCACCTGCACATCTGAGGCTGTGTTTAGATGAAAAAGCCAGATCCTAAATGTTTCGGTCCCTGTGAATCTATTGGGATTTAAAGGAATAAGAGATCAGGGGTTCAGCTGTTTTACTTCTAAAATTTCAGTTGTGTCCCTGTTTTAAAGATTTAAACCCACCTATAAATGTTACGTCTAAAGAAAATATTTAATGTAAAAAATATTCAAATATGTGGCCTCAGAACCTTGACAGCAAGGACAAAAACTTGGTGCTGCCACTGGGAGATGTGCCAGTGTGCAGGGCTGGTGACCCTGCACTGATCCAGCCCCAAGGCACCATCTGGGTGCTGGAAGAAAGGCAGGCTCCCAGGAGTCTGCCTCTGACTCAACTCAGTATCTAAAGATAGTAAAAAGTAAAGTCATGGAATCCCAGACTGGTTTGGGTTGGAAGGGACCTTAAAGCTTCATTCTACCCCCTGCCATGGGCAGGGACACCTTCCTCTAGACCAGATTGCTCCAAGCCCTGTCCAGCCTGGCCTTGAACACTTCCAGGGATGGGGATAGAAGATAGATACGAATTTCAAAAATTAGCTCCTGTTCTGCCAGGATAGTTTTCCATAAATATTTGGTTTTACAAGTGACAATCACCATGACAAAGGGTTGATGTTCTCAGCTGAGGCAAACAAGTCACAGAATCCCAAAATGTGCTGAGTTGGAAGGGACCCACAAGGATCATCCAGTCCAACCCCTGGCCCTGCACAGGCCCATCCCCAGGAGTCACCCCCTGTGCCCCAGAGGATCAGCCAAACCCTCCTGGAGCTCTGGCAGCCTTGGGGCTGTGNCACCCCCTGTGCCCCAGAGGATCAGCCAAACCCTCCTGGAGCTCTGGCAGCCTTGGGGCTGTGCCCACTGCCCTGGGGAGCCTGGTCAGTGCCCAACCAGCCTCTGGGGGAAGAACCTTTTGCTGAGATCCAACCTGAGCCTGCCCTGACACAGCTCCAGCCATTCCCTTGAGTCTTGTCACTGGTCCCCACAGAGAAGTGAAACCTCCCCTGTGTCTGCTGGAAGTTGTTCATATGGAGGTTGCAGACCGAGGTTTTTTCCAAATGCCCTCTTGGGATGTACAGGTGGCAAAAAACTTCAGTGTTAAAGCTGCTTGTTGATGTATCTTGATGTCTCTGGACATTCATGTCCCAACTTGGCTCGTCTCTGTTTAGAGACCACAACATGGGCTGCAGGATTGACACTGGGACTGCCTAAATGAGATCATGGGCACTAACTTATGACTGAACTTAAACTAAAGCAAGAACAGGAGATCTTAAGATAATCAATTGATAGTCAGATGTAAAAATACTCCCAGAGCTTGTACTCCCAGGCTGTGTCAGAAATAGGATGTTAGGCTTGATGAAATCTCATCTGACCCAGCATAGTAATTTTTATCTTATAATTGTTATGTTTTATCATAACAGAGCAATGTTTATCTGAGTGGCTTTTGCATCAGCTGTCCTAGCACAGATCCTGCTTTTTGCTGACACCATGTCCCAGTTAGAGACTCACAGCAGTTTAAAACATTCACTGTTCTTAACTCGTTAACTCTTTCCTGAAGCGGAAATGGTCTGAAGCTTCTTTGAACCACAAACTTACTTATCTGCTCTGCAAAGAGTAGGTTTGTGAAGAAGATAAAAGCCAAGAGAATGTGGTTAACGCTGTTCCCAGTTCATTTTCTGGGGTTAGAGGAGCTGAAACTGAGTTGTGCTGATAGGTAAAAAATACTAAAATGTGGCTAATGACACTCCAGTGCCCCAGGAATTTCTCATGGCTAAATGTCACATTTCAGAGAACATGAATCTATAGAGATTTCAGTGTTTAAATACAGTAAATACTTTGAGCATATAAAAATGCTTCTAACAGCATTTTGTCATTTCTACAGACAATAATAACTTTTGATTGGTTTTGGTGGTCTTTTTTTTAAAATTGTAATGAAAGTTCGGATGTCTTCTGTAAGAAATAATAGTTATATTACTGATACCTGAATACATTTGGGTAGTAATAATTCATTGCTCAAAAATTTGTATTTCTCCAGTTGGCAATTAATCTTGAAGATCTTTTCTAACCTAAATGATGCTACAGAGTAAAGCCAAAGGCACTACAGGATTTAGCTGCCCTTCTATATATGTATGAAGGAGGCACATCCCTCTTTGAATGAGAGGAGTCCACTATAGACTTAAAAATAGTAGGGAAGAGTATTTTAGTATTTCAATGAATATCTATTAAAATCCATTTAGGAATTTGACATTTAGATTTTTCGTCATGTCAGCCTTCACTGAATCTTGTTAAAATGTTTGATTTGAAGCACCATGTCTAGGAAATGTACATTCCCAAAGTATTTCATATATAGTGATCTAGTCACCCATAACCTTCTCTTTGATAACCAAAGTTAGTTCTGGGTTACACTCTGTGGTGGTATAAAGGAGAGTTCATAGGTGTGTTGTGATGTGATGCTTTCCTCCAGCCCTGTCCAGGGCTTCAGCCCTCTGGCTGGTGAAGGAGGAAGTGTGTACAGGTCTGTTTCCCTTTCCCCACTTTACATGGAACAAGATTTCTGTCTGGTTTTTGATTTCTGAAACCTTCCAAAATACTTCTGAGAACCAAAACATGGGGGAGAGGGACTGTCACACAAACAATGATGAGTTGTGAGGGATATTGGTGACCAGACTTTGAGAGACAGTGACCTAAACACAAGACTTCTTGAGCATTTATCAGGACACCTTTTACTAGAAATAAAATACCTCCTGCAAAGGCCAGTGGTACTCTCTGTATTATACTAATATTCATAGAATCAGAGAAACATTAAGGCTGGAGAAGATCATTGAGTCCACCTGGTAACCCAGCACTGTCAGGTCCACCACTAAACCACGTCCCCAGACACCACATCTACATGTTTTTTGAACACTTCCAGGGATGAGGACTCCGTTGCTTCCTTGGGCAGCCTGTTCCAGTACTTGACAACCCTTTCCATGAAGAAATTTTCCCAGTATCCAAGCTAAATCTCCCCTGGCACAGCTGGAGGCCGTTTCCTCTCCTCCTGTCCCTTGTTCCCTGGGAGCAGAGCCCGACCCCCCTGGCTCCCCCCTCCTGTCAGGGAGTTGCAGAGCCAGAAGGTCCCCCCTGAGCCTCCTTTTCTCCAGGCTGAGCCCCCCCAGCTCCCTCATCTGCTCCTGCTGCTCCAGCCCCTTCCCAGCTCTGTTCCCTTGTCTGGAAACTCCAGCCCCTCAATGTCCTTCTTCTCCTGAGGGGCCCAGAACTGCCTCCAGGACTGAGGGGCCTTGGCAGTGCCAGCACAGGGAGGGGCCCTGCCCTGGTCCTGTGACACACCAATGCTGGGACAAGCCGGGGCCAGGGGGGTATTTACACATCACACAGGATCCCAGAATATGTCAAGTTGGAAGGGACCCACAAGGATCATCCAGTCCAACCCCTGGCCCTGCACAGACCCATCCCCAAGAGTCACCCCCTGTGCCCCAGAGGATCATCCAAACCCTCCTGGAGCTCTGGCAGCCTTGGGGCTGTGCCCACTGCCCTGGGGAGCCTGGGCAGTGCCCAACCAGCCTCTGGGGGAAGACCCTTTGGCTGAGATCCAACCTGAGCCTGCCCTGACACAGCTCCAGCCATTCCCTGGCTGCTGTCCCTGGTCCCCCCAGAGCAGAGCTCAGTCCCTGCCCCTCCTCTGCCCCAGTTGTCGGAGAGACCGAATCTGTGGAATGTGTTATGAATCCAATAGCTCGGGGGGGTTTTGCATGCCATGCTGTTGTGTTCTCCCTGCCCCTCTGCAGGATTGCCCAGAAGCAGTGCTGTGTGTCCACGGTGCGGGAGAACAGCTGCCTGGCCGGGATGGTCGCTGCCAAGGAGGGCGACACGTGCGGCCCTGAGGACGGTGACCCCTGCACGGGGTCATCCTACAAGGTGAGCTGCTCTGCTGCTTCTGCAGGTTTTGTTCCCAGCATGAGGTGTCCTCATTTCCTGCATTTAGCAGGAAATGTTTCATGCATTATTATGGAGCACAGAAAAGATAAGGTTGCAGGAATGTAACAGGGACATTAGGTTGTTTGCATTAAGGTTTACACCCCCTTTTAAAATTTTACAGTAATGTTGTTTTGAATTCTTTCCATCTCCATTCTGTAGACTTAACTGGCTGTATTACTTTTGCTTCCTCACTTTGGAAGTAGCTGTAAAGTCCATTTTAGTTTCTATATCTATTGTGTAGAAGAATTTAGAAAATGATGGGGCAAAACTTAATTGAAGATATAATGCAAAACCTATTACTGGACAGTTTACTTGGCCCCAATGTTGAATTGTGACCCCATTTTTCAGTTAAACACAATGATGGACTAGAGGAGCAAGCATTTAGATGGTGATGGAAGCTTTTGCTCATAAATAAAGGCAGCCCATTAACCGACACTGCAAATCACAAACCCTGAGCCACAGCCCCCATTGGATAAATGAGATTTGCTTTATGAGAGTCACTGGAGCCCAACCAATTTAAACCAGTTTGAAGATTCAGCAGCTTGCTTGCTCACTTGTCTTGTTTCCACCAGAAGGGTGCATTCTGGAATTCGTTTCCCTCTGATAATAATGTCCAGGGCTAGAGCTGAGCTTAAATGCAGCTTCCGTCCTCTCAGCAGGAACCTGATTAGTTCTGTCTGTCCTGGTACATCGGTGATTCTCCCAGATAATTGTTCACTGGGGAGGCAAAATCCATGGCCATCTACTGGGGAGTTTGAAGTTTAATTAGCTATACCAATTTCTCATTTTCAGAACTACTGTTTATTTGGGTCTGCAGTGTTTCAGTAGAGTAAAAAGAGAATTTGTGCATTTGGGAGAAGACATTAATGTTTGAAATGGGAGAGAATTGTTATTCTTAGGTTTTCCCCAGGGGTTGTTTGCATGCCAGGCAGAGCCCAAGCTGTAGAGTAAGTCTGATTACACAGTCATTCCTCAGGAAGAGGTGGAAAGGGATAACTCCCTCATTCCTGTCTGAATTGAAACATGGGACAAAATACTTTTGTGGAATGGTTCCTCATGCCAGTTCCAGTGGGATGTTTTCCTTCAAGAGAAACCATTTGAAATGGTAAAATTACTGAAGGAACAGCTTTGCTCACCTATTTAGCCCATTCAGCTCTTCAGTCATTGCAGCTACTGCTTGAAAAAAAAGAATTTAAATCAATAAACATCGAGACTGTTGAGACTTCGTGTTTCTTTTGTATTACAATATGTACTATTGTAATAGAAAATAATCAAACTTTATATAATCAAACATACAAAGGTTTGTAATGCCTTGTTTCACAAGAAAGGTTTTCTCATTTTATACAAAAAACACATGCTTAGGGATTTTTTCCTAGAGGATGGAGATACCACCATAGCAAATCCAGTTATGCTGGATTCCAGCAAAGATAGTTGTGAGAGGAACATAGAAAGGTGTGAACCACAGAATGGTTCTCAAGGTATGTTTCTCAATTGGAAGGTTAAAATAGTTGCATTTTCTATTAAATCAGCCTCAGAATTCCTGTGGAGTTCAGAAAGTAGTTGATAGAAGATCAAGGCATTCAAGTTTTTGCATTGTAGGAGGAACTTTTCAGCAAACGAGTTTTTCCACTGGAAAATGAGACTGTTTTGTTCACCTGGAAAATATGTGAACCTAAAGGTGTCTGACTGATTTAACACTCCCTATCACACCTGCACATGGGATAAATTGGGAATCAAACTATGACTGAAAGAAGCCAGGTTCTTCAAGGCAAATATTACGTATTTTATAGTACTTCGGTAAAAACACGTACTACCCTGAACTTCTGTTTGGCATATCGAAGCTGAAAAAAAATGGAGACAAAATTAAAAAAAATTACAGAAAATAGGATTTTCTTTCCATAAAATTTTGAATTTGAGGATTCTGGATTTGGGGAGGAAGGAAACAGGAATTTTCCCTTTTCTAGCACGACCACAATCCGTTATAGCTAGGTTGGGTTTTTTTAATACTTCTTTTGGAAAGATGATTTAGCTATTCAGTGTCCAAAATAATTCATCTTCCTCAGGACCTGTACTGTAAATTTTTCACAAACATGTATTTGAGCACGTAAAGGCAACTCCTTCTGGCTGTGCATATTTGCAAACGTGAGTAACGTCTGCTAGTTATGATATTTGGGGATTTTTCGGGTTAGGAAGCAGGGACATAAACTATGAGCTGTAGCCATAAGTATTGGCTGAACATGCAACGCTGTGTATTGTGTGAAATGCTCAAGAAACCCCAAAGATGCAGCATTTGAGTCTTGAAAAAAGTGACTTTGTGGAGGAGTTTCTGCAGATTGAGCTGTCAGTGGATGAGTTTCCCATTTCCCTACGGGAGACAGGCTCTGATTTAATGGGAATGCCGCCCTGGGACTGCTAATCATGAAACATGATTCCTTCCCATTTCCATGCTCATCCAGCCTTCTCTTACTTGCCCTCCTCAGGTGAGGGATCTCCCTCCTGGGAAGTGGGAGCTGAGTTCAATTTGCTGCTTCTCCAGCCTTGGACTTTCTGTTGGCAGAGCTCACTGGTGCCAGCTCAAATCATTCCCTTCTTTTCTGTGTCTGATCCTTTGCATTGGCTGAATATTTGGATAGACTGAAATCACCTCTCTGGGTTCAGAGAGGCTGTTTTAGTCCAGCTGCAAAATATGAGTTACTGGAGTGGATGATTATCAGAGGAGTTGCAGAGGGAAAGATTTTATTACTAATTTGACAGTTTAATGTGTATATATATATAAAATTAAAAGATATAAAAATATATTAAAATATATAAATATAAGAGGACATTTAAATCTAAATCCAGACAAGCATCTTCAATTCCCACAGAACCCCTGCTGTCTCTGCAGCAGAGACTCCCAGCTCCTCACCTTCCCTGCTGGGTTAGGTGTCCTCTCTGCATGCACAGTATAGTCTTTTTGAATTTGATATCATTTGTCTGATGTGGGTTTGCGGCCTGACTGTGCAGTGGGTCTGTATGGGACTCAGTAAAGTACCACACAGGTTTTGTCTGCCACCTGCAGCAGATCGAACTGCAAGAGGTGAGAGGCCCCATTGCATCAACTTGTCAGCAAAGCTGCTGCTGCTTGGATGCTCTCAGGAAGGAAAAGGAAGGCAAATAGCTCAGGAAATGCACCCTGGCCTTCCTCCAGCCACTGTCTCAGCAGGATGTGCCCAGCACAGTCAGGTAATTACAGGTCACAGCAGGTTTGCAGGGCAGTGGTGCAGAGAGAAAGAGTCTTTCCTGACACCCTGACAGGGCTCAGGTGCTGCTGATCCTCCTGTCCGTGCAGGCTCTTTCCAATTCCTGTCACATTGTGTCCAACAACTGACCATTTCTTGAGCTCTAATGCTAAGAGGTGTGGTCTATGTTGTTTTCTTTATGATTTTTATTCATACCACACACAAGCAATGGCTGTGCAAGAGCTGGGAGGAGCTGGTCTGTGGCACCACTCCTTCCTTGCACGTGGAGCTGCTGAAATCCCTGGCACAGCCAGACTTTGTGTTTACTGGGGCTGCAGTTGACCCCTCTGTGCAGAATGGCAAAAACAAGCACAAGTAAAGCTTTGATGTTTGCAACTGTCTAAACCCAAAGTGCTTTTCCAGATGCTGAGGGAAGTGCAGATCAGTTCCAGATGTGTGGGGGCTCATCCCTGAAGCTGTATTAAATCACAGAATCAGAGAATTGTCAAGGTTGGAAAAGCCCTCTAAGATCACCAGGTCCAACCATGAACCCAGCACCACCATGTTCACCATCAAACCACGTCCTCAAGCACCACATCCACATGTGTTTTGAACACTTCCAGGGTTGGTGACTCCACTGCCCTGGCAGCCTGTGCCAGTGCTCACAAATCCTTGTTCCTGACAGTGCCCTTCCCTTGCAGCAATGCTGTGACTGCTGCAATCTGGGCCTGAGACTGAGGAGTGAGGGCAAAACCTGCGAGTCCAACATCAACCTGGGCTACCCCTGCAGCCATGTGATGCTGTCCTGCTGTGAGGGGGGCGACCACTTCATCCATCCAGAAATCAAAAGGCATCCTGAGCCTCTGCCAACAGTGACACCTGAGAAGGGTAAGTGCCCATTTATCATTTGGAGACATCGCAGACAAGGTCTGTGTGTCACAAGGTCATACAGGGAGCTGCTGGAAGGAGTAGTGTGAACAGTTGCTTTGCCTCTCAGATCAAGTATAGACTTGTTCTTAAAACACTTTTAAAAAAGCAAAGAATATGTGGATGTTTCTGATCCTTAAACAGACCTTCTTGAGCAGTTTGGTGTTTTGTTTGGTTTCCCCCCCTGAGTCACACAGTCCAGAGGCCTCCACCAGCCCTCCATAAGGAGCAAACTGAAGGTGTGTTTTAGCAGGAGCAATCCTGCAGGATTCTGTATAAAGCAAAGGATGACTTTTGTCCACTCAAAGTAATCCCATGGACTGTGATATCAATGAAACATCCCGGGAGTAGATTTTCATACAGAATGGCAGCTTTCTCACAGCACACTCTGGAACAGCCCCAGAGCACTGCAAGCGTGTTTTCACACTTTAAACATATAAACATAGTGATGCTGCAGAGCTGAGGCAAATCCTGCAGCCAGAGAGGCCTGACAAAGGGAACGTGGCAGATCTGGAGCTTGGACAGCCATGAGGCTCAGCCCAAGATCACGTTCTCTCTGGCATCACTCTGTACCCACCTGTCACACGAGTTTCATGGTAACCTCCTGCATATGTGAGGGTACAATTTTGGTCTCTGTTCTCATGAACTAAATGTGTATTTTCTCTCACCAACAAGGGAAAAGGTTTATTTAAGAAAAACTGGCTGAGAAACTCGCTCAACAATTCATTTTGGTGTCACAGAAAGTCTTGTCAGACTTGGTTGGGGATGGAAAAGGATTGTGTTCAAAAGCAGTGGATAGGGCAGCCATGTCACTGCTCAGTGGCTCCCAGGCTGTTGGTGATGCTGGTACAGAAGGAGCCAATAAACTGTGGTGTTGAGAAGAGTTTCCAAACCAACTGGGTGCGTTTTTCTCCTGAAATTTGAAATTCAGTGTGGTTCTTTCATGGGGCCGATTTCAGATGAGGCTTCAGTGTGATACCTTAGTTCAAATACAAATAGCAAGGGTGTTGGCAGTCACTGTGAAAGGGGAGCTTGTGACCTCCTAGGGTCTCCCTGTTTCTCAGTGGCTCCTGTAAAATGTCTGTCCTTCCAGCTTTACAGAGGGAGAAGGTGGACCTTCAGCACAGTGGTGTTATTCCAGGATGGGTTCATTTGCTCTATCCTTGGAGTAACTGTTTTGGGTAGCTCTGCCTTTATTTGGAGTTTCTGTGACCAAACACCCCATTCTGTCCAGTCCCACTGCAAAAACACCCATCAGAGAACCAACAGGTGCTGTTCTGTTGTAGTTTCAGAGAGGGAAGATCACAATGAAGCTCTGTCCATCAGCAGTGAAGCTGAACTGTCAAACAGCCTGCCTGGAGATGACCTGGATGAGTGTCTCCTCTACGGTGGGGAGCTCTGCCAGCATTTGTGCATCAACACTGTGGGCTCCTACAAGTGCTCGTGCTTCCCAGATTTCACCTTGCAGGATGATGGGACCAGCTGCTCTCCAGGTGAGATGGGCAGGGAACACCAGGAGTGGCAATATCTTTGTGTCACCTGCATTGCTCTTCTAAGCTTTTCTTTAGTTTCTCTTTGGTTTCCATGAGGTTATTTTTGGGTGTTGATGCATGGACATGTTCTGTAGAAATCGTAAAATATAAAGAAAAATAATAATTTAGGAAACTTAATTATACCGTATTTTTGTGTTTTGGTGGTGTGAGCTCAGGGTGGTATCTCATATGTTCAAATTAAGAGTGTTTGCACTTTCCAGAGGAGGATTTCTAAAGGTTTTTAATGAATTATCTTTTCTTCTCAGAGAAATTTTGTATTTCACAGTTAGGTTTCCTTTAGATAAACTTAACTCAGTTCAGACAGAATCAGCATTGCTTCCTGAGCTTTGATTTTTATCTAAAATCATTAACATCTTTCAATGATAACAAACTCTAAATTTATCTAGTGTGGTGGAAGTCTGGAAAAGAAAGTCTATTATATTGTAATTGTTTTGATTTCTGCAGTTCTCCAGTGGCAGGATTTCAAATCAGATAACCCGAAAAGTTGAAACCTTATATTAGTTACAAGAGCTTTCAGTTATTTAATGAGCAAAACCAGTGTTTCCATCCAATGACAGAATTCCTTAGGCTTCCCAACTCTCTGCCCAAGCCAAACAATGAGTATTTATGTCATCCTTCTCAACGTGGTGTTACATCAGTGATGTCTTTGACTGTTCCTGTGGCAGCTGTCTGCTCTGTTGTTTGAATTAAAGTTCTGGGGAACGAACCTAATCCAAAAGGGGCAAAAGAAAAGGTTCTTATTTTAGCACTGCAAAATTTGGCTCACCTGGAGCGTGTGTGTGCTTTTGTTTGGCTTTGCTTTGCTTCTCCCCCCACCAGCTGGGCTGAAGTGCAGATTTGGATGAAGACATCCTGTTATGCTGTCAGTGTTCTTGCAGATCTGCAGGACTGTGGTGCCTGTGGCTGTGCCAAGAAGTGTGGAGGGGTTTGCAGAGCTCAGCTGGGGTAGAAACTTGTGATGAGGGGAGAGGACTGTGTGTGGGACACCTGAGATGGATGGGAGGAGCGAGGGGAGGAAGGGTTGGTCATTGCTGGGTCATTCCTGGGTCAAATTAAGGGCAGAGGTTGTTTTCAGCCAGGCTCCCTGATCTGTAATCCGTGATGATGTTTCCTCCTCCAGACCACGATGGGGTGGGATGGATGGGACCAGGCCCCTTGCCATGTGGAGTGGGGCTGGTGCTGTCCCTGATCCTCTCTGCCTCCTTTGCCTTACAGATCCTGACAGGGCACAGGTGACAAGACAGGAAGCTGAAGCCACCATCCCTCCAGTAGCCTCTCCCTCTCAGCCCATTCTGGTGGTGTCCTTGCAGGAGGAACAGGACCAGTGTAAAGGTATGTTGGAGGTGGGAACTACTCATGCAGGGAGTGAGGAATGTCTGGAGATGGAATAAAATTCCACTCATCCCTCCCCCAGTCTGATCTCAACACACATCCCTAATTTGTTAACCTCTGGCACAAGGCTGAGGAATTGTCAGGGGAATTCCTGAGGAAGGAATTTGGGGCTACACTCTGCCTTCAGTGTAATTACCCCCATGGGTGTGAGGGGAGCAGCAGCACATGGCAGCAGTGCAGGGAGGGTGGCACGGGGGGGGTTGGGTGCCAGGGGAGGGCTGTCAGCAGTGATTAGGGCTGTTGGACATGTTGTTTACAGACTGCAGTCCCTGTTGCCTAAGCTGGGATGGTTTTTGGGACCTGGAGGTGTGTGACTGCAGCTGATCCGTGCCGTGGGTGCTGATGTGCTTTGTAATTGTGCCTCGTGCAGATAACGGGCCCTGCAAGCACCTCTGCAACGTGGTGGAAGGAGAGGCCGTGTGCTCCTGCCTGGCTGGGTACACCCTCATGGCTGATGGTGTGTCCTGTGAAGGTAAGTGCTCACCTCAGAGGGGAGGGTTTATCTCTCACCCCCCTGGGTGTTCCTCTAAGGGTTCCTCACTGTCGGTGCTGTGAATTGCAGTGGCAGTGCAGAGACCACTTGGCAGAGGGAATCCCAGATCTGCTCCACAGATAACTCCTGAAGCACAGTGTGCTGGGACCTTCAGGCGAAGGCAAGCCTGGATTTGTGCTCTTTTCCTCTGACATTCCAGGCTTTTCTTCAGCCCTCTTGGTTTCTCTTCCCACTGCCATTCCTGCCCAGGGTCTGTCTGCACAGCTATGGACACGCAGCTTTTCTTTCTGGAGCAGTGAGCAGGACAGAGGCAGGTTTGCTGTCCTGGGGGACCCCCAGAGCCACAGCTCTGCCTGACATCTGCTTTGTTGGGGTTTATTTCCTCTTGCCTTGAAAACCTGAACTCAGGGAGGCTTCACAGCCATGGGAGCTGGTCCAGCTCCAGTTGTTCCACTTGACACTGGAGCTCAGCCTTGCACAGTGATGAGCAGTGAATTCCAAAGCTGCACCATGACCATTCACATGATAGACATTTAAGTGGACATGCTGGAGTAGTGACAAGGGATATGTTTGGCCAGGGAAGATTTGGGGGTCAGAAGCAATGCCCTGTGACATACCTTAATTATAAATCTCTAAGTATGGGAGCAGTGACAATAAATGCAGGGAGAAGCTTCCGATGCTCAGAATTGCTCACAAATGATCCACATCCCTCTTAGTCTCAAGTCTTATTGAATTACAAATCATTTTCATGAAATTCTGGACAGTCTGTGAAGAAAATGGGATTTTAATATCACCAGATGAAATATTCACAGTGCAGTGCTTACTGAAGTGTGGTGGAAGCTAATTTGATTAATTAATGTCAGAATCAAAAGGGGCATTTCAAGGCAATCGTTTTCCTACAGGAAATGAAAAAATTTATAAATGTCAGTGGAAGCAGTGAGTTTAAATTGTAGCAAGGGCCATTTCTAATCTAAATTAGAGCAAGGATTTGATGGTAGGGGTGCACTGGAACAGTGTGCACTGGCTCTGTGGGACTGCCTGCCTGGTTCCAAGGATGTTTCTTTCTGGCATGACGAAAGTGTCGGGGTGTGAGCAAGGAGTAGATGATCTCCGAGGGTTTATTCCTTATTCCAGCCCTATTTTCAGTGTAACACTGCATTTATTACAGCGTGGTGCTGATGTGGAAGCTCCAGCACACTTCATTCAGACATCTCCAGCGCGAAAGAACTGTTGTTTCATTTCAGCAATTGTTCTAATAGAACTCTGTTTTTCCCTTTTGGCTGCCTCATGCTGGTGTAGATTTGGATGAGTGCCTCACAGGTGCTTGTTCCAGCGGACAATTATGTGAGAACACACTGGGATCATTCTCCTGTGTCAGCCACAGTGGGATGTGTGCAGAGGGCTTTATTCTCAACAGGCATAGGAAATGTGTTGGTAAGACGAGAGGTCTCAGCCCTTCACCACAACATCATAATGCTCCATGCTCTGCAATGCATTTAAACCATTTGTGCTCCAAGGCCATCCTTGCATATGACATTTCAATCCCAGTTAGTGGAAACACATGTGCACCATTTGCTCAGCCACTCCACCTCATGAGTCCTGTGCTGTTTGGCTCCTTCCCCAGCGATCCATCCTTGGGTTACAGATAACTCTGTGCACAGCCAGGGGTGTGATGACCACAGCAGCACTGATAAATCCTCCAAAAAACAGAGAATTGATCTCTCTGGACACTGTCAATGCTTCCCAGGCACTGTGGAGCAACCAAACTCCAGAAACACAGCTCAAGGGATCTGCGTGAGGTCGGGCAGTGGAAAAGATCCATTCCAAAGCAATGGGATTCTGAACTTCACATCAGTCCTTTGTTGATTCTGGCACAGATTTCTTTGTGTAAAAGTCAAAGATGCATTGTGATTCTGCTGTATCATCTCTGCTGTTTGAGTCCATCTGAGAAACCAGTCGATCTTTACAAGTGTATTTACGAGGATTTAATTTTTTCCCAGCAGCCAAGGCCTGAGCTTATGAAATACTTTCTCTTTTGAGCACTTTTCTAGAGGCTGGTTTAGGAGGCACCTGAGCTGCAGCAGTGCTGCCTGGAAAAACAGAGCACCTGGAGACCTCAAGTCATTTCTGGAAGCAGCAGTGCCTGTGACTATAATGTCATGTGTGGATGCATGTGCCTTCTTCCAGCCCTGTCCTCCTCCCTACGTTTAGAACATTGTTTTTCTGACCATCACAGCTTTGGTTTTGTTCTGTCTTTAAAGCTCTATGACCTCATCTTACTAATGAGCACCATGTGGCCTGGGGGCATGAGCAGGAAAATTTTCTGCAGTGTCAGGGTCTGGAGAAGAAATGTGATTTACCACCTTCTGGGTTTTCCTTAACTAGCCATCTTTCCTTAACTGCATTTTTAATTCTTTTATTATTATTATTATTAATATTTATTTTGAAATCAGAGATACTGGTAAGTGTGGAAAACTAATGAAATGATTTAGTTTAAATGAAATGGCTGAGAGCACAGCACTGGAAGGCAGGAGGCCTTTCAGAGGCAGAATCAGGCTGTGAGCTGGAGGGTGGAGCTGGAGTTGCCCATGGTGTGTGTTCTGCTGCATCCACCAGGTGAGCAGCTGCAGAACTGCCCCTCCTTGTGTTCCACTTCTGTCTTGCCACTTAATTCCCTGATGTTTTCCTAGGACTTTGCAGGAAGGATAGATCTGTCCTTTTCCACAGCCTTTTGAAACTAAACCAGTGCATGTGTGTCTGCAGCTTTGGCAGGAGCTGCTGTGGCAGGTGCCAAGTGCTTCCCTTTATTCACTTTCTTCCTCTCCCCCATGACATGATAGAGGTTTATTATGACTGATAGAAGATAAACCTCAGGCACTGCTAATGAAAGGAAAGACACAGCTCTCATTTGTGAAGCTGAAAGACCTTTTTCTCCCTCACTAAATACCAAACCTCTGTGTTCCTCTAATGCAAGTGCGTTTTTACAGATATCCGTTTAAATAATCCAGAAAACTTGGAAATTTCTCTTCCGTCTTTTTGAACAGATCCACCCTGTGTGCTCCCTGCTGGTATCCAGCTCTGCTCTGAGGGTGATGCCAGGAGAACATTTGCAGTATTGAACATTTTTTCCTACTTTTCTAGTCCAAGGGGAAAGCCACAAGCACACTGTGGTTTGGGTTCTGTTCACTGTCTCGTTCTGAGATGTCCTTTTCCAGCCTCACTGCCTTTGTGCCACACCTCGAGCTGTCTCACACACCACGAGGAAACCTTTGGTAGTGTGTTTGCAGAATCCCCTTGCTTTAATGATGTTACTCTTTGCATATTTTAGGGACGGGGAGGAACAATCTGTGCACAGCAACAAACCAGCTGCTAACCTTCTATCTGTCCAATTTCCTTTAGTCAAACTGTGGAATTCCAGATATCCAGGATTCCTGAAAGCCAGCCACGCACAATGAAGGGTCACCAGCTGTTTAAATAGCTCCCACACCCCACCTTTGTGTCACTTGGAGAGCAGATAATGAAATGTCTGCAGGCTGGAAAGCTCCACGTTCCCCAGAGATAAGAGCCATGCTGGATGTTGTTAGTGGGAATTGCTTTTCCTGGTGGCTTTCAGGCAGAGTCATTACCACCACCCACTTACACAGTGACTATTTTACTCCTTTCTTTGCTACTCCCATCTCAGTTTCCCCTCCTGACAGGAGGAGCAGTGAGTGGCCACGTTATCCCTGAACTTTAGGGCTCTGCCTGAGCACAGGATGGGTGTCGCAAAATAACCACATGCCTAAATTACACAGATATATCCTATAAAACAAATAGAGCTGAAGCAATTTGAAGAGGAAAAAAAATAAGGGTAAACTACAGAGGCAGGACAAGAAAAGCCTCCATTTCACATTTTTATAGAAAGGCCATAAAAATTCATTTTTAATGTCAAAGTACGTAGTGAAACAAATAGCAGGAGGTAAATGTTGATATTCCTTATGCCAGCAACAGATGGGTCAGGGATCCTGGGTATGGTGCTGTTTGCATCCACAATTCCTGGGAAAAAAGGAGATATTACATGATTACATGTCATCCTGGGTTTTGCTGACATAAAATGAGGAATTAATAAAGTCACTGCCACACACATGACTGTGGAGATTTCTTCAAATTAACCTTGTGACTTGTTTTTAATATAGTACTGAAGTATTTTTCCTCTTATTCCTGTTTTTTTTAGTAAATATCATCTTACCCTACCTCACAGTCTTAATTGGGTTGGATGAAGGCTACAGCTGGTGCAGTGTTGGAATTAACTGTGTTCCAAACTGCAAACAGAACTCCTGTTGTTCCTAGTGCTCTATCAAGCATCTCACTGACTTGTTGGGTTGGCTTCCAGGATGGAAGAGGCACAGGTTATGGGCACTCTGGATTTTATGGAACATTTAGGAATTTAATTAGAAAAAATAATAAAAAAAGGCATATTTGTTTGATTAACTGGAAAGGAACTGTGGTGAGCTGGCAGCTGGTCTGGTCTCAGAGATGGACATTCATGCCCTGTCACTGGGCAGGGCTTTGCGTGCCCAAGGCTCAGGTTTAAGCCTTGCACCTCAACCCAGTTCACAGTCCTTGGGCTTTGTCAGTGTATCACATGTGCCCAAACCTTCCACTGAAAACAAAATTCTGGATGGAATCTGCCAGTTTCCATCCTTTTAATTTCCTCAGATGTGTTCCAGCCAGTTCTGTGTGTTTTCTCCTGTACTCAGAAGTTTGAAAATTGAATCAAAAAATAGAGACAAAACATGGAACTGTATTAGATTTTTTTTTTCCCTCTGTGAAAAAACCCTTCTTTGTCCCTGTTTAAAACCTGCTGGTCAGGTGGAATACTTCCTCCCTTCTTTGGCTGTATTTCAGGCAAGCACACTGTCCTCCTGGTGACTGTTTTGACATGGTGCTGGACTGACTGAAGTTCTCAAGATGCAGTGTGGTGGTCAAAGTTTGTTTATATGAGAGGTCTTTTTCTGGTTTGCAAGAAAAGATAATCTCATATCTGTGGTACAGCCAGTAGAGAGACTTGCAGTGTGTTGGGTGCTATTAGGTGGATTATCCATAGCTGGTTTTCTCAACAATTAATTAATAAATCTCAAATTTATTTAAGAATGAATTCTAGTGAGGTGGGAGAGTTCTACCACAGCACCTGATATTCTTCTCCCAGCGTGAGGGATTTTTTGTTTGTGTGTTTTGAGTGTGGGTTTTTCCCCCCCAAGATCACCCATGAGAATATTGCTCCTTGCTCTTCATCCTGATGTATAGGAACTGCACTGGGAGGACAGAACCCTATAGAAGCTTTGGGGCCCCTCTGTGGGAGCATCAAAGATCCTGTGGGACAGGCAGAAAGATCCAGGTGATGGTGGGGACCTTGCAGGGTTTCACCAGCTGGCTTTGGGAAGCAGGTCCACAGCACGGAAAGAACAGCAATAACAAACAAAAGGAAAACACAAATAAATGAGAAGTGAAATGCCACCAAGTTCATGTTGTGGCCTTGCAGAGCTCAGTGCATGTCACCAGTTAGTCCATCAGGAACTGAAATTTCTTGGTGCCCCTGTTTATCTGTTTGGTAGAAAACAAGCTGAGATGTTTTTTAAGACAAAAAGCTTTTAAAAATGGCTCTTCCTGTTTTCGTGCTCCTCGGAAGAAGTCATATATCTGTGTACTTATCTGAGAATGAGGTTCTACAGCCAAAATGAAAATCTGATTTAAACAATACTTGCTTTATTGTGTAGTATGAAAACAGCTTCATGCACAGAGCAGCCAGATGACTGGTAATGGCTCTGGTCACATTTGGCTTTTGTTAGCTCTGGAAATACTCCTGAGCTTTATATAGAGATGGGAACATGGGGGATTTTGTGGAGATTGGCAAGAAAGTTTCTCTTCCCAGTCTCTGCCCCTTTTTGTAACTTCTAGGTATTTGCTCATCATGCTGTTCCAGCTTTCATTATTAACATCAGCAAAACCTGGATTTGAGATGATTTCAGCCCAGCCTATCAAAGGTGTTTCATATTCCTTTCCTAATTGTCCTACACTCTGCAACCTTGTGTTTAAGTGATTTTTTTTTTAAAAAGAACTTTTCCCCTACTCCACCTGCTGAAATCAGATCTCTTTAAAGATTGAAATAGGAATTTGCAACTTGATTGAGCCCCCAGGGTTCCTCTCTCCCTGTGTTCTTGCTATCCAGTTCTAATGATGCATTTCTTAGGAAATGGGTGTTTGGATTCCTCCCCCTCAGCAGGGCAGGCAGCTTCAGAACCCCTCTCTTGCAGCAGTTCCAGCCCAGCAGCTCCTGCCTGGCCTAGAGCAGCAGGACTGATAAATAGCCTGGGTTGTGAGAAGCTGGTGGGGAGCAAAAAGCATCAATCACTTCCTCATTCAGTTGTCCAGGGGGTTCCCATCCAGGAAATCCAGTAACCCAGTGGCTGATCATCAATCCTCTGCCCACCCTGCATTCAATCAGTTCTCTCCATCCCTGTCCTCAGTGCCTGCACCATCCATTTGGGAAGAGGGGAGGAGAAGGAAATCTCCATGGGATTTGTGTCTCTTCAGTTACTCTGGAGACCTTGAGTCACTCATCACATCGCTGTAACAAAGCCTACACTGACTATCTTTTGGAAGAAATGGTTTCACTGGAGCTTTTGACTCCTTCCAAAAGAGCAGGAAGAGGGGGATCACTTGATGAAAGCATGGCACTGACTGGTTTAACTCTTTGTTGCAGACATTAATGAGTGTGTGACAGAGAGACACACCTGCCAGCGCAGAGAGCACTGCGTCAACACCATGGGCTCCTTCAGGTGCCTGCAGGAGCTGACCTGCCAGCCTGGCTATGAGCTCAAGGATGGGGACTGTGTTGGTAAGACAAGTGTTTTTCAGCTGTTACAGGAAGGAAGGGAAAGGGATTGCAAAGGATTTTGTTGTTGCTGCTCTGGGATATGAGGGTTGTAGCTACAAAAGGCATCGTGGAAGTGTTGGGCTCTGTAGGCCCCTTCTGTACATTCATTTATTTGAAATGGTTTCCAGTGATAAATTACTTAGAAAATGGGTGAAACCTTGTGAACTAGGATTTGCCCTGTTTTTAAGGCATTACAGAGAGAATTCCCTGATGGAGGAATTCCCCTTAACTCTGCCTGGCTCTGCTGTGCTCTGGAGGGGCTGGTGCTGTTTGCTGTTGGATCTCAGCCTGGAGGGCTCACGGGCTGACAGCCCCAGCCTTCCTGTGTTCAGGAGGGCTGCCTGCACTTAGTTATGCTTGGAATGGCCGTGGGGTTAAGAAGTTACTCTGCATCCCCCCATCTTGGACTCTGGAGGTGTCTAACAGGGCAGGGAACATCAGCCCTCGCAGCAGCAGCAGCTGTGCAGCTCAGGAGTGTGCAGGACACCCTGCCCTGCCTTCAGGGCACAGTCAGTGCTCTTTACTCCTGAATTTTCACCCAGTTCCCTGACAGCTGGAGTAAGAGATGCCTAAGGGAAGATCTTAGCCTTTGAACCAGAACATTAGGCCATAAACCAGAAATTACCAGCAATCTCCCTGTCATAAGTAAAGCTTGGTTTGCTTAAAGAGGCTGTTTGTGTCTTGTTCAGTTGTCTCATTCTAGAGCATTTCTAACATTTATTACTAATCTAATTTACTTTCTAGTCTTAAAGTTAGATAATAGGGGATTATAAGATTTACAAATTGTTTTAAAGTAGCCTGTAAATTCATGACTTATAGGAGAGGCTAGAATTTCAGAAGTACCCTATGCAAAATTGCCTACAGATAACTATTGAATCTTATTTTATTAATGTGACGTTTATGAAATACTCATTTTTCTTTGTCTCAGTCTGTAACTGTGGTAGGCAGAGTTATTAATATAGTGCCTTGTGAGGGACTGGTGATGTTCCCTCATGACCTTAACATTTAATGAGGAGTTGGAGTAGAAAGAGAAGTGCCAGCAGTTCTCCCCTTGTCTGCCTGGAGGAGTGGGGACTCCTCCACTGGGGACTTCCTTCCATTTGTCTTTATCTTCTAGTGAAGATATTCCTTGGGAACCAGCATGTGTTAAAGCACCATTTGAAAATGTGCACAGGAGCTGAATTTTGAACATATTTATAGCTGAGTCTGCTCCAAGGTGGGATCTCTTCAGCTGGAAGATGGAAGCCACACCACTACACCACAGTGACTCAGCACAGAGCAGTTGGGTGTACATTTATAAGTTTGAAACCTGCGGGAGGTGTTTTCAATGTCTCTAGAAAGCAAACACTGAGTTGGTGAACATAATTTGGGAAATAATTTCATATACTTAATAAAAAATGAGAAAGTTGTGGTGGGCTCTGGCTGCAGAGTAAGAAAAAAAGCAAAATTTGCTACCAATACTATTGCCTCATTTAGATTTTTTCCACATAGTTTTACGAGCTGGCTAAGTGGGTTTTGTGTGTACATAAGTATATATATATATATATATATACACCTGCATGACTACATGTCTGTGTGTACACAGTGAAATCCCAGCCCTTCAAACAAGGTTACCTGTGAGTATCAAATTCAGAGGAGGCAGGTTTCTACATCCCTGAATTCCTGAGGTATATAAGGAGTAAGAGCCCATTTTGCTTAGGAAAGGCTGTGGTACGTATTTTATTATGAGCACCTGATTTGTAGTTTTAATGTGGATCTTTAGGATTTTAAAACTGCAGGTATTTTGGTATTTGTGGGTTACAAGAGGTGCTGCAAACGAGGCAGTAGGGACCTGAGTCAAATTTGCTGCAGGACCTGACAGATCCTGAAGCCTGTACTGAAGTGGATGTCCAAGAACAAACACACCTAAACCTCAGATTTCCCACTGGCAAAATGTGTCTGGTTTAAATAGTGCCTCCTAATTTCCTTTCTGGAAGTTAGCTAGTCATGAAGATTGCTGAAAGTTAGAGCTGAGCTAATCCCAGTTTGCTGTTCTGGTCTGGTTAACAGATATTGATGAGTGTGAGAGAGGAACTCACAGCTGCAAAGTCAACTTTGTTTGTCAGAACACAGAAGGGTCCTTCTACTGTGAGTCAAAGCAGCGCTGCATGGATGGGTTTCTGCAAGATCCCGAGGGAAACTGTGTTGGTAGGTGTGACCAGAGTGTGTTTGTAACTCCTGGGCCTTCCAGCCTGTCCAAGGGGGGTGTATTGACCCTTGTATATGTGGTTTGCCTCAAACCCTGTTGTGAATTTAATGTAAACATTGCTGTCCTTTTAAAGTTATTGCATTTGAAAGTCTTCCCACAGCAGACCTTCATCGGCCTTATCTTTGGAGCACAAGAAACTGAAATGAAGGAAAAGAAGTGGCAGCTGGAAGAAAACAGGCTAGAAAGGTTAAATAGCATCTCTCACTATTCTAATTCATTTTTTTCACCAGATATTAATGAATGCACGTCCCTCCCTGAGCCCTGTAAACCAGGATTCAACTGCATCAACACAGTTGGGTCTTACACCTGCCAGAGGAACATGCTGAGCTGCAGCAGAGGATACCACTCCAACGAGGAGGGCACCCGCTGCGTCGGTAAGGGGGGCTCGGGGTCAGAGCAAAAAGTACATTTCAGTTCTAAAAAGAGGCCTTGAGTTACCTCCAGATTCCCAAACGTGTCTGAGGAATGGGAATTTGCTGTCCCAGCAGCTCAGGGATTTGTTTGCTCCCTGGATTCCTCCTGGCACGCTCAGCAGCACTGGCTCTGACTGCAGGTGGGAGTCACTGGCTTCCATTCTGGAGTGAATGGGATTTAGTTGCTTTTTAGGCTCGTGCTGCCAGTCAAAGCCATGATCCCTTGCTGTACATTCCAGCATCTCACTGTGAGTGATGTGATCTGCAGCAATCACTGAGTCTGTGCTCTCACAGGAGTAGCACCAAGTGGATGTTCTTTGTAGGGCTGTGAATGGTGTTCCCCATTACATCCACTTGTGGGGATGTTTAGGATAAATTCCTACGTTGTGAAAAGAATTCAGAGAAGAAGGAATGTATGAAATATTCATGTAGGCTGGCATGCAGCTTGATCCTGATTTGTGTTTGTTCCAATGTATTTAGGGAGTTACTGACTCAGAATAGCAGATTTTAGCTGTTATTAGCATTTGTTCTGTAAATGAGCACAGGAGGCATGAAGGAAAGGAAAGCTCAGTCCTTGGTGCCCAAGGCAAGGCTGGCTGGGTGTTCTCTAGTTCCCTGTGTTCTGAGTTACACGAGGTAGGAAATCCAAAAAAAAAAATGACAGAGGAGGAAACAAAAAAGAAATGAGAAATCAGCAGTTGGGTTAGTGATGATATCCCAGTGACCTCTACCTACCTTCCCTTTGAATAAAAGGAAGGATGACAAATAAACAAAATATACTTTGTGATGCTGCAGGTGGGTGGGAGCCCTGTTGGCAGCCATGAATTTGGCCATGACTGCAGTGAAAAACAGCCAGACCCTATTTCCCCAGAAACTTCAGTATTTACCTTTTTGCCCTTCATTGTGCTCTGTGTCCACTCATGGTTTTGCCCCCAGGACTACCCAGACCATGCTCAGCCAGTGAGAAGATGGGGAAGGTTTGGAAGGGGCAGAAGACAGGGACAGGTCTTGTGTGTAACTGAGGAAATTGAGAAACCTTCCTAATACAGCTCTGGGGTTGTGTTTCATAAATTTGGGGGTAGTGCAGTCTTATTTGCTGTCCTGTTATAGAGCAGCCCGAAGTATCTCAGTAGGTCCAAAGGTCCTGTCCCTCTCAGTTGCTGTGAAGACAATTCTTCAACTGCTTTCCATCAGTCCTTTTTAAGCCAGGCCTGCTGGGCCAGGTACACCTCCTGGAGTGGTGACCCTGACGTTGTTTTTAGGGGACCACCGTGCCAGTGTCTCCATTGTTTTCACTGCCTTGTCATCCCTGAGCAGCACAGAAGTCCTGGCTGCAGCCCTTTGCCCTGCCTTGCAGACTGCCCAGGGTGCAGGAATCACCACCCCTGTTCAGAAAACATGTGGATATGGCACTTGGGGACATGGCTTAGTGGTGACCGTGGGGTGGTGCTGGGTTGACAGTTGGACTTGGTGATCTTAGAGGTCTTTTCCATCCTTAACAATTCTGTGATTCTATAATGACTGGGCAAATCACATTCCTAAATTTTAAATTGATGGTAGAGAAAGAATCCAGCTTTTCACCCCAGTTGTTCCTAAAAAGGAGGGATTATGTGCCAATATGTGACAGAGGAAGAAATTGCCATTATTCAGACAGCATCTCTGTCTCTAAAGCAAGAGGAGATAACACAATGCAATGTGATTACTGATGGCCCTCTGTCTCTGCTTTAAATGGTTGACAAGGTTGTTAAGGAGCAGGTATAAGGAAGCTTCTCCAGCTTGATTTTGGCAAAACAAATTTAAAGTTAATTGATGATTTCTCTGACTTTGCTGTGTGCACTCTGTCCCTGTTGCTCGTCTATAGCTTTTGGTATTTTTTTGAAATGGCTTTTTTTAAGTAGGCAGAGAGAACAGAGAAGAAAAAGGAAAAGCATATGGTCCTAATTTCCCCTCTCTGTGATAAAGACTAGTTTCTTTGAGGCATTACAATAGCTAATTAGATTCCTGATTCAGATTTATTCACAGTAGTAAAAACATCATCTGCACATGTTTCTCCAGCAGAACGACACTCGTAGGGTCATCTCCTCTGTTTAGAGGATTCATCTGTCTTTAAAATGTTCAGATTTACTGATTTAGTAAATGAGTTATTAAAAACTACCTCCTAGGTTTAACTGAAAACTGCTGTAAGTATTGTGAAATATGGCACAGTTCTGATGGGGTAATGCCCTAGAACTAATTAAAGTGTAAATGCAATGGAATATGTAATTTTGGACAAACTAATGAAGTGGTTGCACACATGAATTCATTACAAATAAAGCTGCTGCTTTACAAATTTGTATCTGCATTAGAGACTTCCTTGCTTTGGTGCTGCTTCTGATCTTACAAGAAAATGAGGGGTCTGTGTTTCAGCAGAAATCTTGGAGCCTGTCAGAGATTCCTTGGGTTGGCATTCCCTGCCATTCCTGACCCTGGGGCCAGCAGGGACTGTGTAGATGGGAATCTGTTGAAATGTTGAACAGAGTATTTGTCAGTGCCCCTCATCAGTGTTGATAGGATCTCCACTTCTCCAAATCCAAGTTTCTGCTCTCACTTCCCCATCATTCCCTCAGCAAGGGTCTGCTTCCCAGAGCACTCACCAAGCTGCTGTTGGATGGAGAACTGCCCAGGAACCCTTTGAATGATTCAGTGCTCAAATTTATGGCTTCAAATAGAGCAGCATGGAGAACCTCCAGCCTTAGACTTCCATTCTAATTATTATTACATGAACAGAGATTTGGGTTGTAAAAGTAGTAGAAGATAATGGAAAGAAAGCAGGATCTGATGGTTTAGGAAATGGCAGAACTCTGAATACGTGAAGAAACAAACAGTTCTGAGGGTTAATCAGACTTTTTGATGCTTCTTGTCACAGATGGCAAGAGGGATTTGTTAGAGACTGATGAGCTATTTAGTCATGTTGCAAGTCTTGTAAATCAGTGTGTATTGAAAACTCTCATCTTCATCTGAGGATGTTTAAATGAGATTGAAAGTGATGCATGTGAGTGGAGAAGCAACTAATTTGTTGGTATTGGATTTTGGATGAGAGGCCATGAGGAATATCTAAATGGGAGTTGATTGAGAGAAGAAAAAAAAGATCAACATTGGGAAAGAGCAAAAGTTAGACAGCAGGAGCGAGACTGAAAGGGCAACTGGAGATGAAAATAGCAATTGCTTTAATTGAAGGGATGAGCAGAGTTTCTGGCTGGTTCTTGTTTTGCTTTAAATGGCTTGATGTGAGTCACGGAGAGACAGAACATCACAGGGGGTGTTTAAATGTCAGGGTCTGATCAGCATCAAAAAGTGTTTACATTGAAATGCAGAATATACTAGGGGAGCTCCATTGCAGTTCCAGGATGGTTTCACTGTGAAGATAATGTTCTGCTTTTCAGAGGTTTGACTTACAGACACACAGAGCTGGCTCGGAGAAGAGCAGAGTGGGAAAAGCTGATGGTAGTTCTTCTGTCCAGGGGACAACCATAACAGTTTCTACTCCTGTTATTTATTAATTTTTTCCCCTCTCTCTTCATAAACATTAATTTTAAGCAAACTACCTTTAAGCAAATTGCTCTGTCTGTCTCTGCAGATGTGGATGAGTGTCAGACTGGTGTGCACCGCTGTGGGGAGGGGCAGATCTGCCACAACCTCCCCGGGGCTTATCGCTGTGACTGCAGGATGGGCTTTCAGTACGACGCCTTCAGCAGGAGCTGCATCGGTATGTGAGGCACGGGGGAGGTGGGAGCACTGATTGATGGAGGCTCGGCCCTCCAGGCACTGTTTAGCACTGTTGCAGTGTGCAGGCATTAGTTCTGCAATGCAGTGCCTCAGAAGATGATGGAATCACCTCCAAAGCTGATGTCCTACAGCTTACAGCTCTGTCCCTCCGTGCTGGGATTTCTGACCAGGTGCCCTTGGCTTGGTTTAACTGCAAGTCATCAGTTAAAGTCATCTACAAAGTATTCCCTGAGGGCTGTGCTTCAGCTGCTGTAGAAATTTGTCTGTCTGAAGATTTCACCACTTTCTAAGAACCACGAGATAGCCCTTTGTCTTTTATCCCCACTGTACCCCAATTAGGGCACAGAGTCAGCCTCACACCTGAGCTTGCAGCACTTCACATGCTGCAAATCAATCTCTGACACTTCTAAAAATATCCTCCTGCATCTTGTTTGATGCTTGTGTTGCTCAGTTGATTGTATATTGATGCTTGTGTTCCTCAGCTGATTGTGTATTTGCTTGTTGTGCTGGCAGATATAAATGAGTGCTGGAACTACCCCGGGCGCCTGTGCCAGCACACGTGTGAGAACACCCCTGGCTCCTACCACTGCACTTGCTCCTCTGGGTTCCGCTTGTCCTACGATGGCAAACATTGTGAAGGTACCAGACATCTTTTTTCCGTGAAGAAGAAACTGCAGAGGGAGTTCAGGGACTTTAGAGAAGGAGTTGAGGTGAAATATAAATACAGTAAACCTTATGTGTGCTCAGATTTGCAGATATTCAGTCAAACACTCAACACTCAAACTGTCAGATGAGCGTCGACAAGTTTCTCCCTTCTTCCTTTCCCTCACATACTTCTGCTTTCCTTTCAGATGAGAGAAAAGGAGAACAGAACAAACACAGAATAGGAGACTCTTAATTCCAATTTTGATAAAGATGAAACTTGGTAGTAATCAAACTTTAAAAAAATGATTTTGAATTGAATGGAAATTTGTTTAATTCTCCGTGATTTTTGTAAGGCAATGATTACATATTTTTGATCGACTGTAACCCATAATGTCTGCATGTGTGTGTGTTTTATATATTGGCATATATAGAAATGAAATTCAGGTGCAACAGGCAGCCTCAGGCTTCTTGGAGCTGAGACAAACTGGGGCAAATCAGTCCATCCTTAGTCACTCTGACCAGAAGGGGGCTGTTTTTAGGGGCAGGGAAAGGTGGGAGACACTGTTGTGAGCCCCTGTGGCCATGTGTGTGGGTTTGTTTTTGGCTGCAGATGTGAATGAATGTGATAACAGTCCCTGCAGCCAGGAGTGTGCCAACGTTTATGGCTCCTACCAGTGCTACTGCAGGCAAGGTTTCCAGCTGGCAGAAGATGGGCATTCCTGTAAAGGTAAGGCTGCTGCTCCATCAGCTCAAGGTAAATGTGTTTATTCCCTGGAGCTGACTCTCTGCAGCACCGAATGCTGCAGGTGCTGCCTGAGGCTGATGGTGGGTTCCAGCTGCCCCTGAAGCTGCTCAAGGGAACTCCAGCTATTGGACAGTGCACTGGATGGAACACACCTGGCTGACCATGGAACAGGGGGGTTATCAGACTAGTTTCGTGGGGCCAGAGCTTATGATTGGAAAAATCAGGTGGGAAGACATGTTTACCTGTGTTGCATCAATGAAAGCCTCCACTTGGTTGAGTGAAGGTTTGCTCTTAATGCTGCTCGTGGTGGGTGAATGAGGAACAGAGTGGTCAGAATGGAGGAGGGAGGGGGTTTACCTGTTTAATTGGAGTTACTGACACTGACACATTGAAGAGTCTCTATTTAAGAAGTGGTGAAGAAGCCCACTCTCTTCCTGGCACAGGGAAGCTCCCCAAGAAATTCTGGAAGAATTCTTTGCTGTGGGCACTGGCACAGGTTGCCCAGAGAAGCTGTGGCTGCCCCATCCCTGGAAGTGTCCAAGGCCAGGTTGGATGGGGCTTGGTGCAACTTGGGCTAGTGGAAGGTGTCCCTGCCCATGGCAGGGGGTGGCACTGGATGAGATTTCAAGGCCCTTCCAACCCAAACCCTTCTGAGATTCTATGAATCTGTGAATTACACAGGTACCAGAGAGAGTCTTTCGAACTTGGATGTGTCCTAGACTCATTATTCTTTTCCAGGAGTCCATACCACTTGCAGCCAGTATTTCTGGGAGCAGTCTTGTGTCCAGCATTCCAGAAAGCACCATCAGCAGTCCTCCAGCAACATGACACTTCCATGGTCGCGTTCATGTTTAGCAATATATTATGAATGTGTCAGATGAGAATTTCCTTGTTCTACAGCTGCCTTTCCCAGATTTCTGTTTTGCTTGGTTTCCCACGTTGGTACCTGTGTTTTCTCCCCAGACATTGATGAGTGCACACAGAGTGCAGGCATCCTCTGCACCTTCCGCTGCGTGAACGTTCCTGGCAGCTACCAGTGTGCTTGTCCTGAGCAGGGATACACCATGGCAGCCAATGGAAGGACCTGTCGAGGTAAGGAGGGGACTGCAAGATTATATATCATGAGGCTTTAATCCTTGGAACGAGCCATTATGGTTATTCAGTCAAGCCTCCATGTTTCAGTCACTGTTAACAAGCCAGTATTTGACAAAGTTGCCAAATATTGGTATCTGCAAAGACAGCTCTCTCCTGTGTTACAAGAAAGTGCTGTGGCAACTGGGCTGTCAATGTGAGGGAATTGCTTAAATGAATTCCCAAGGGAGCCCATGTCATCCTTCCAACTGGAGCACTGGATTGCACGTGTGAGCTGTGTGTGCACCTTGGCACAGCACTGAATGATCTGGGCTTTTAGAGGGGCCAGGTGTAGAAATCTGTGCCTTCATTATGAGTTGCAGTTTTCTGCCCCAGAAAACTGGGAGATTAAATGTTGGAACTGTAGTGGGAACTTGGCCATCCAGCAGTTTGTCACCTTAATTATGTTGGCATGAGGAAATGTTAGTGCAACGACAAGTACCCTCCCCTCACACCCCCCTTTTCTCCAGAACCATAGAAATGCCTGCTGGGAGTGTGGTGGTTTTCATCTGGTGCACAGCTGTCTGGTTCTGAGCTGAACCCCCATTTCCAAAGGATGCCCTGCCTGTGTAATGATGATGGAAGATCTGATTACCTTTGCACACACTGCACACATTCCTGCAGTGGTTACATTAACTACCAGGCATTTCCTGCCCTTAGTTTTTCAGGAACCCTTCATATAACTTTTGGTTATGTATCTCCTAGGCTTGAATTCTTGGCGGTAATGGCAACGAATTTGCATTGTGTAAATCATGAGCAGCATGTGTGTACTTAATCCTGACTTTGGAGCAGGGAAGCAGATTAAATGACAATTAAAATCCTTTAAAAAAAGTTTAAAATATTTTTTAGAATGTGTTTTTAAGTATAAATGCAGTGGTATCCATGTGCATTTAAATTCTTATGTAAAAATTCACCTTTAGAAAACTGCAGCTGTAACTCTCCACAGGCTTTGTATTTTCCTCCTAACTTTGAGTGCTGGCATGTTAGTTGCCACCTCTGCCAGCAGTGAGATTTGGGCTGAGAATGATTTGCAGAGTTAATAGTGTGAGTCACTGTGTTCCTGAGCCAGCACAGCTCTCCCACAGGCACACAGTGTGCTGGAGGCAGAGGACAGGGACATCCACCCAGACCTGCACTTGTGTTGTCTGTGTGGTGGAACCCTCCCTGCACGACCCTCACCTGTGTGGAGAGGCTTCCCAGTGCACAACTTGCCCAAACAGAAACCCTTGGAAGGGCATTTCTGAGTGTCTCTGGCACCTGGTCCGGGCACCTTGTTCTACGTGCAAAACTCAGCAGCTCTGGAGCTGCAGTTCAGTCAGGCACTGGAAGGAGCCCCCCAGACACATTCCCTGTTTTTGAGCTGTGCAAGTCTGTATTACAAGTTAGGGCAGGCTTAGATATTGAGCTCTTTCTGAAAACATGGTCAGAGAAACACTGAATTGATGTTGGCTGTGCTAAGCTCAAGGAGATAATCTTGGTTTCCACCAGCTAAAGGTCTGGCTCCAGTTACTCATCGTCTGACCAGTTCTTCGGAGTTACTGGTGGCACATTCTTTGTACCTTTAGTTTCAAACAGACGAGCTGTATCTCATGGAACACTGTCTCAACATATGGATCTTTTTTGGAGGAACTGCCTGTGGTATTTTGCAGTGCAGCCAAAGTGGTGCAGGGAGGGAGTGCTTTCATGACAACGATTGCAATGTGGAAGAGATTTTCTTTTCACCTTAGGGGCACTGCTCCGAATCAGCAAGGGATTTACTTTGCTTTGATTCTCTCCTACTTCCTATTGTATACTTTTCCTTGCAAGACTTTTAAACCAACCAGTTCAGTGTATGAGATCAGTTCTCATCCCAGGGGAATGGAGGGAGTGGGAGGTTATAGTTTCCCTCTAGGAGTCTGTCTCTTCTGTGACAATTGGCAGAGCTGCAGGGCCCTGCACAGTCCACATGCCTTGTCTATTAGCATTTATTTCATTTTAAAGCCTCCGTGCATTGTCTAGACTTTTGGGAGTACACAATGTGACTGGGAGATGATCTTTGCCAATGTTTGCTGCTCGAGCTGGATCCTTGATGCTGCATCTGTTTTTCAGCATTTTAAGGCCCATGGCTTGGGCTTGTGGATATGTGTTATTTAGGTAACCACGTTTATGCTCTGGGCCATAAAGTGTCTCTGAGCTTTAAATGTTCTTTACTGCCTTCTGTAATTACATCTCATTGTGGGGAGATATTTATGTATATATCTTAAATGTTCAAAACTGTGTGCCTTGTTCTGAAGTGTTGTTCCTGAGTTCCCATGTTTCACAGTGCCCTGGTAGAGCTCTCATCTCCTGGATTGTGCAGTGAGAACTTTGCTTTGGATTTGCTTGCTTTAAATCCAGGTTTAATTTGGTTGCTCTGCTTTAATCCAGAGCAACGTTCATGCACAGATAATTCTTCTGACACAGCCCAAGTTTATCCCTTCTCAAAAAGTCAGTGAGAAGGTCCTGTTGGCCTTAGCATGGGTTGGTTCTATCCTGACAGGATCTGTTTATTCCTGAGGGATAGCTTTTGTGCACTAGGCTGTGAATGGTTAATGTGGAGTCAGACAGAGGGTATCCATGCACACCAGAGTGTGTTTGCTCTGGGGAGGGGAAGGCCCCTCTCAGATGGGTGATGGGGTGTTTGTTTCCTCGTGGACCCTGTGCAGCCTCATCCATGGGAAGGAGCCATCGTGCTCTCACAGGTTCTGCAGTGAGTGAGGGATTTATAGACATGGCCTCCTTTCCTCAAGGACTGTCCCTCGTGCTCCAGGGCTTGCCCACAGTGCCCACACCATGCCCAAGTCTGTGGCCCTGCTGTTGGAAAGCAGTTGGCTGCTTCCCCAGCCCTGGAGCTGACACACTGCACTGCCCTCACCTGCTGAACAGAGCAGGAGCACCTCGTTGGCTTGGAGACCCCTCACGGGACCCAGGCAAGCTCTAAGTGTGAAACTGGGCTGGCTCAGGGAGTCCCAGTGACCTGTGGAGCTGTAAAAATTGGCCCATCACTTTCAGGAAACGAAAAGCTCTCATCCATCAGAACAGCTGGGAGAAGCTTATACAGCTGTGGGCTGGTCTGGGACTTCCAGGGTTCCGCTGCCTTAGACTACTGCTACCTACTCACTTAATTCTGTTTGCCTCCAGCCTGGCTTTAATATTAGTTACATCTCTGACAC
The DNA here is from genome assembly GCF_001604755.1 of Lepidothrix coronata. NCBI lineage: Eukaryota > Metazoa > Chordata > Aves > Passeriformes > Pipridae > Lepidothrix > Lepidothrix coronata. The sequence goes on from NW_016690424.1 coordinate 142,776, forward strand.
CTTGGGAGCAGGGACAATGTGGTTACACAAGCAAATCTGTCTAGGTGTTCATGCTTGGTCTTTCTTGCAGTGGGAAGTGGGATCTCTGGGTTTGAGAACTTTTTTCCCTTCTCATGTTTATTCTCCATGGAAAGTAGAACCCTGTATTGGTCAGCTGTGTGTGGATGAGGACAGGTGGGTTACAGGAGTGTGCCAGTGGTTCTAAAGTACAGGTAAAGAAACACAGTTCCCCTGCAGCAGAAGGCCAGCCTGGCCATGTGCTGGGTGGACTCTCTCTGCCAAGCAGAGAGACTGTCAAACACCATGGAAAGTGTCACAAGCTGCTTGTAGGGAAGAGTAGGCTCCCTTGTTTACTGCACACGCTGCCAGGTGAGTCTGTCATCTCTTATTGCCTGGTATGGTCAAGGAAGGAGGTTTTTTCCATAGAAGACATTTTAGACATTGAAGAATTTTGTCAGAATTGGCATCACCGTGGTTTATTCTGTCACTGCAAATGCCAGTGAGTGTCTGTGCACAGAGATGGACCTGACACACCTCACCTGGGTGTGCATTTCCCACCCCAGGTGTGCCCTGGGGGGTTCCCAGAGCCCTGGTCTGGGGCACAGGTACTGTGGAGGTGACACACAGTGACTGGGGGGTGAGGACGAGAGCCCTCGGCTTGTAGAGCCAAACCCACAGACTCCTCAGGCACACAGTCTCATAAGCAAATCACAGCCCATCAACTGTGATTAATTCTCACTTTTGAACTTAGAATGCCTTTTTCTTGTGTTTCTTCTTAGATATTGATGAGTGTGCAATAGGAACTCATAACTGCTCAACTGCAGAGACCTGCTACAACATCCAGGGCAGCTTCCGCTGCCTGTCCTTCGAGTGCCCTTCCAACTACAGAAAAGTGTCTGACATGTGAGTGTGGCCTTTGGAACAACACCAGCAGCCAGGCCAGTCCTGTAGTGCTTGGTTTGTGGGGGGGTGTAGGTGCTCAGAGCTCTGAGAAACTGCTTTAGTACCTGGAGCACATAAACATTCCCCATGTAGTTTGTGTCTGGTTATCCTTCCTTCTTCCAAGCCCTGGAGCCCCTGTTTGCTCCCCAACTGCTGCTGGAACAGCAGGCACCAGAGCCTGGAGCTCTCCTTGCTGCAGCTCTGAAAGGGCTCTGCTTATAAGTTAGTTTTAAAAAAGTAAGATCTTCTATGCTGCTTCTATCACAGCAGCCAGGCTGCTCAGAGCTCCACTTTTACAGTGGGTTTGGGGCTCCCTGGTTAATCTTCAGATTGCAGTTCTTCAGGGGCTGCTGAAACATTGGAGGGGAGCAGGATACTGAGCTTGCCAGGCCACAGGGTTCTGGGAAGGGCACACCCCCAGCTGCTCAGCAGCTGGGGCATGGAAGCCCCAAAATCTCCCTTCCCTTTTCCTGCCTCAGTATCTGCCAGTGCTTTGGGAACCCATATTTAGTTGCTTATGACTTAAAAAAATACTTTTCCTGCCTTACGGAATTGAGCTGCTTTGCCAGTTGAGGAGCTTCTTTCCCAGCCCCATGTCTCAGCTACATTTTCAAGAGTTTTTAGTCTTATTTTCTTGGAGCATTGTCCCAGCCCTGTGCTGTCAGTGAGGAACCACTGACTCCTCTTCCAAGCTCATGCTTTGCAGCACGACTGGCTCTTTCTTTGCTGTGGAGCTTCCCAATGCAGCTCCCCATGTCCATGATCTTTTCCTGACACTACAGTACAGTTACATAATTTACAAATGCTTTATGGACACTGGAAAAGCAGAACAAGGATTGTCACAGTATATGCTGAGTTGGAAGGGACCCACAAGGATCATCCAGTCCAACCCTGGCCCTGCACAGACCCATCCCCAACAGTCACCCCCTGTGCCCCAGAGGATCATCCAAACCCTCCTGGAGCTCTGGCAGCCTTGGGGCTGTGCCCACTGCCCTGGGGAGCCTGGTCAGTGCCCAACCAGCCTCTGGGGGAAGAACCTTTTGCTGAGATCCATCCTGACCCTGCCCTGACAGTCCATTCCCTGGGTACTCTCCCTGTTAATAACACTCTGAAGTTTGGGACTGTGGTTTAGCTGATATTTTGCAGCACTCTGAGGTAAATGCATTTTCCCTCCTGTCCCCTGGACACTGAAGGCTCTCCCTGTCTCGTTCCTCAGGAGGTGTGAACGCATCAGCTGCTTTAACTACCTGGACTGCCAGAACACCCCGGTGAGAATCACCTATTACCAGCTCAACTTCCAGACCAACATCGTGGTCCCAGCCCACATTTTCCGGATCGGCCCCTCCCCTGCCTACGCCGGGGACAACATCATCCTCACCATCACCCAGGGCAACGAGGAGAGCTACTTCAGCACCCGCAGGCTCAACTCCTACACCGGCATCGTGTACCTGCAGCGCCAAGTCAAGGAGCCCAAAGACTTCCTGTTGGATGTGGAGATGAAACTGTGGCGCCAGGGAACATACACCACTTTTCTTGCCAAAATTTACATCTTCATCACAGCTCATGCGTACTGAGGCCTGTGCTGACGTGGGATTTGATTGGTGCTATGCTCTTTACCTGTTCTACCAAAGCTTAATACTGTTGAACTGGCATTTCATGTATCTAGCCTTTATATTATTTTTCTATCATTGCTTTAAACTTTTTTATTGGTTGTGTAAATTAAGTTAATTTTTATCTTTTGATGTTTTGTTTCCTTATGCAGTTCTGTGCATCATCATTTGCCAGCCAACGAAGGAAGGGTTGGAAGGCAGCACGTGCCTTGTGCTGAATGCTGGAACCTTTTCCTAGCCATTGTTTTTAGGTGTAGTCGCCTCTGCCGGGTATTGCACTAGAGAGGGAAGATGTTCACGTGGGAGCGTTGGGAAAAAAGCTTTGAGGGCTTTCTCTTGCTGACACAAAGTCATGGCTTGGCTCAGCCAGTGCCTCCCCTGGGGTTGAGATGCTGTGTCGGGGCCGTACGTGGACACTGATGGTCAACCCACCTCCTGGGATTATTCTCCTCCTTCCAACTTTCATAATATGTTGCCTTAAAATATATATAAATAAAAGAAAACTCCACCAGTGAAAAGGATGGATGAATCTTGCTTTAGTAGGAACTACTCACATGCTAAATATTTGCAAGGCTGAGGCCTTCACAGAATGTTACACTTTGGGGTAAAAGCTCACACTGCCATTTTTAGTAGTTTTCTTTATAGGTGCTGAGGCTCCTCTGTTCCTCATTCTGTTATACAGAACTGCAGATTCACTGCTTTGGAATTCTTAAAGGAATATCCAAATGGAAATAATGAAATAATCTTTACTGCTCCTTGTTGTAAAGCTTGGGTGTGCCACTGAGTCAATTTTAAACAGACAGAAAGGGCAGTTGCTTCTCTGCTTCAGGAAAATTCCTTCAGTTGTGTTGCTGAACGACACAGAGGGAAAGGCCAGTGAAATTGGTGGGTTGTATTTTGCCATTTAGAAAAGAGCACAACCAAAGTTTTGTGCTGGATTTCCTCTCGTTCTTCAGGGAACTGGATGAAATCCAAAGTTGGAGGCCAGATCTGGCAAAGTGTAGTATAATCAAAGTATTTGTTAGAATTTAGAAGGAATATCAGAACTTCCTTGCAGCTCTTTTCTTTCTTTTTTTTCCTCCCAAAAAACCAAAAAAGCTCTAGTGTTGCAATTTTCTGAGCTCCCTTTGTTCCAGCTCTAATTATTCTGCAAAATGTTTTAAAGGAAGAGCATAGTTACAATATACTGATGTCAGCTACACTGCAGTTTAATAATCCTACAATCCCAGGTTGGAGGGGACCTCAAGGATCATCTGACCCATTCTTGGCAAAATAATAATCTGTCCTTTTCTATAGTCAATCTTATTTTGACCAGTGTGTACACCAAAAAAAAAAAATGGAGAAATCAAATCTTATGGCTTTTTCTGCCTTAGTCAATGATTTTATTATATTGTAAAAGATTTGTTTGAACTGCATCTAAAAATCGTGTAAACACCACCTGTATGGTGAGAGGAAATGTTCTGTATTCACTATATCCCCAGGCCAGTCTCTACCATTTCAAGACACTTCTTGAATTTGGACTTTCTTATTGATAATAAAGTGCAAATCTTTCTGTATCTGAGATCATAAAGTCTCATTAGCAGGGAAAAGTTCCTGCTGTTCCCCAGCTGTAAAATAAGGGATATCTGTGGGCTTGCACACATCAAGCTTTTCTTTAGGGATTTTTTCCTATAAAAACAACTTTGTAAAGAGAGATCTTCTTCCATCCATCTTTTGTTTTCCATAGTTCACAGTTTCATAAGCATTTAGCAGGGAAGTGCCAACTGAGAAACACATGTTTATGCAATTTGTCATCTCAGTTAATTCATATCTTACAGCTCCAGGCCTGGCCTGAAGGAGCCATGAGCTGAAGGCTCTCAGATCCATTATCCATGGACATGTTAAGTGGGGATACATTTCTCCAAGCCCCAGTGGGGCACATCAAGAGTCACCAAAAGCCAGACCTTTCCATCAGCATTAGGATTTGATTGAGCATAAATGATATTCAGGCCTTGACAGCCCTTCTTGTTAGAGAACAAATGGACAAGTCATTTGTTACTTGGAGACCTTTTGCTGACTAAAACCAGCCACAGTCAATCATATTAAGAGTCTGGCAGTTTGTAACACCAACTCTTCATTTTCTAGACAGGTAATTGATGAAGAAAGTTTTAGGGGAGGCTTTGCATACTATTATGAGGAAAATGCTATGTAAGGAAAAAAGGCATCTCCATCAGCACTGTGCCCAGTAGCTGTTCAAAAAGTTTGGGAAGAGTTGCTTGTAGCAACTGGGCAAAGCAAAGGAAAGGATTACAGTAGGTAATGTCACATTTTCTGCTTCCCAGATAACCAGAGGAATGTTTTTTTTAGCTCTTCCCAGCCCACAGTGTTCACCCTGTCAGCTTTAGCAGCAGCTGCACTGTGGCTTTTGCTTTATCTGGTGGGGCAGTGCTCGTGCTTGGACCTGAGCAGACACACCAGCACAGCCCCACTCACCAGCAAGGATGTGCTTTCATCGAGTTGCAATGGCTTTGGACTGGAATTTTGGTCTCCTTCAACTGGTGTAGGTCCTAAAAGGCCCAGTCCCCATCTCCAGGAATGCTGCTCCCCCTTTATTTGGGTGAGTAACCTGGACAGATAATGCGTGAGTTTATCCATGTGCAAAAGAGGTCTCAGTGGAAAGAGTTCAGGCCTGGGCTGTACCTTTATGGCCCCTTATAATTTCTTAAAACAGCAATAACTTTCCTGAATTCCCTCTTGAACAGCCTTGTTTTAAAAAAAATGTTTTTACTTTTCCTTCTCCATTTCTAACACGTGAGTTGTGTAGCTTTTGTTTATTCCCTTTGCTTCTTTGTGGCCACCCCACCCTTTGCCTGTCTGAGGTGAATTAAGAACAGCTACCCAAGAGCTGTGCAAGCTGATAAACTCATGAGGAAGACAACAGCTGCAAAGCTAATAAAGAATTACAGCAGGCTTGGGGCATCTGATTCTACATGTGTAAAAACTCAGATTATTGGTGTGTTCCCCAAGATGGAAATGGCCTTGCTGTGACCTGCCTGAACAATGTGTGTTCTGCTTGGCTTTGCAGGTTACTTAGTCCTGCCTCTGTGAAATCTGACCTCTCTGCACTCTGCTGTTGTATTCCTTGGGAGATCCAGTGATCCCAGAGACTGAGCAAGGTCAAATGAGCCATTGGAAGCAAGAAGAAATGTTGTTCTGTGTGTTTGCTGGAAATTGGAATGAGCCTATTACAGAAAGAAACATCAGGTTTTCTTTTGACTGGAATGTGCATCACATAGAGTTGAAACAGCAGCTGATGGGTCAGAGTGATGTTTTTGCCTAATATTTTAAACTGTTCCCTTTCTGCACCAGGGAGGAGGTATTTTACAATGTCTTTGTATGTAAAAAATACACGTATGTGGATCAGTGCATGGAATGCAGTCCATGCCAGGATTCCTCTGTGAGCCTGGCATGGGGAAAAGGCATTGGATTGCTCAGCTGGGGCCTTGCTCCTTCTCCTCCCACTGCAGGACCAGAGCAGGGCACCCCTGTCATGGGAGAGGGAGCTGGTACCCCCAAGTACCTTACCCCCAAGTTACCACAAACAGACCTGTATTCACCTTTATTTCTCTATCTTTCTGTTCTCTCTGGTGATTCAGGACAGAAGCAGATTTCAGACATATTTCATGGTTTGGATCATCCCTTGAGGTTAAAGCTGGAATAAGGGCCATGCTACAATAATGCTTTAACAACAGGGCATCAGGCCTGGCCTGCAAAGGTCCTGGTCATGGGGCCTCTGTCGTGGCAGAGACTGAGGGAAGAGCTGGGCTGTGCCCTGCTCCTCCTGTTCCCTCAGGAGGGGCTGCTCCAGGAGACAGCTCCCTGCAGACAGACTGTCCCTCTGCAGACCTGCCTCACACCTGGGGATCTGTTATTCCCATTCATTTACCTTTATTTTCTTCATCTTTCCATTGATCCCGGCCATGCCGGCAGGAAGAGAAAGTTCCAGCCATGGAGCATTAGGATTCTGGAGTAAAAATAGATTTTGAGGTTAAATAAAAAGTGTATTCACACTTTCAGTGTTCTCTGGATCACAGAGACATTAATTTTGGAATTGAACATCTCTTGAAAAGCAGGATTTAATTATATCCAGTTTCAATGATGTGAAACTGAAGTCACAAACTTGAGCCTTTTGTCTTCTAAGGCACAATTCTTTCTCTTGCATGTTCCCTCCAAAGAGCAGTCAGCGTGTGGGACTGTTCCAGGGCTTTGGAGCCCTTTGAATGAGCTTCCCCCTTCGAGGGTCCTGCCTGATGTCCCCTGGCATCTGCAGCTGGAGGAGCCAGCTCAGTGTCACTCCTTGTGCTGAGCCTGCCCCATCCTCTCATCCCTGCTGGCACTGTGGGAAAGATGGAATTTTCCACTTGCACCCCAGTGCAGAGGCTTGTTCAGGGAAGCCTATTCAGGGGCTTTTTCAGGGCAGACAGTGGCATTGACTTCCCATGAGCTGAGGCTCCCGTCATGGTGGGGTTAAAAATTCCAGCATCTGCTGTGCATTTTCTTTTTTTAGCTGGGGTTGGAGAGGAAGAGGATGCCAGTGTGGTGCCCTTCATGCTGTGCTGGGAGGGGTGGGAGGAGAGCCTTTGTACATCAGGGAGTCTTCTGTGTGGTAGCCAAGAATTGTGTTAACTGCATAAATTCACAGCAGGATTTTTAATTGCTTGGAGCATGGGATGGTGCAGTGGTGGGATGGAAGGGCTGAACTGGTGGTGTGGGGTTGGGGAGCTGCTGCAGCAAAAGGGGCTTCTGATCTCCCAGGCTGAGGTCAGCACGATGGGACAGTTACCCTGAGCTCTCTCCGGGTAACGAATTGGCCTCAGGTGAGATACCTGGTGCTTCTGGGTGATCCAAGTGATCCAAGGCCAGGTGGGTCAACACAGAATGTGTGAGAAGGGAGTGGAAATTAGTTCTGTGCAGGGTTCATGAGGTTTGGTTCACTGGGAAGAGTCTGTAAGTACAGCATTAAACCAAATCTCACAGTGAAACGCTGAGTTCCTGAAGAGAAACAGATTGTGGGAAGGGCCATCTGAAGGAGTCGGAGTTTAACGAAGTGTTCCCAGTGGAACAAGCGAGGAATGCTCTCCTTTTCTGGGGGGAGAAGGTCTCAAATCGAATTTTATTTAGGAATAATAATCCAATGTGCAGAGTACTAAACTCTCCTCTGTGCCACCATTTCTAGAAAGTAGTTATGAAACAGTAACACCAGTTGATCCAATTTAAGGAAAATACATCCAAAATGGAGACATAAATGCCTGGAGAGAATGGGAGGGGGGAGATGCCTTTCTCTCTGTAAATGAGGTACCTTACAGCAGCACAGACTCCACTGGGCTACTCTCCAGAGAGAGTTTTTGGCTCACTCTGATGACAGAATTACTGGTTGCCACTTGATGCACCATAGAAGGGGATAGGTCCTCCCCAGTACTGATAGCCAGGAGAAAAATGTATGTGGAATACTTTCAGTATGGGGAAAAAACCCTGCTAATCCTCACTGGAGGATGCTTGAGGTGGAGCATTGCCATTTTTGGAGTTTGAGTAGACCATGTAAACCAGAGGTACAGGACTGACAAACACCAAGGGATCTTTTGCAGGTAACACACCATGGGGAAATGTTTGGGGGCTGTTGGTGACGAGAAAGCAAACGCCCTGACCAATGGAGAGAGAAGCCCTTGGTGTGCCTGGGAGGCTGACAGGCCATTTCCCACATCTAACTGTGCCTGGAAGATGGAATAGATGCAGCTCCACGGCCTGGAACACGGGGAGGAGGTGCCCTCTGACCTCCCTGTGTTGGGATGGTGCAGCCCAGCTCCCAGACTCACTGTGGGGAGATGAGGATACCCCTTCCTGTGCTGGCACCAAAAATTCCTCAAGTATCCTGTGCTGAGGTGGAGCAGCTTGTACCACACCGGGGTTCCAGCCAGCAAAATGTAAAATTAGCATTTCCTTCTCTTCTGGATGTTCTTCCTAGCAGTTCTGTAGGTGCTAATCCCTGCTCATTTGAGCTGTTGCAGAGGCCTCTTGCAGTAAATGCTGCAGTCTTCCAGTTGCACCTTGGAGAAATGGCATTCACAGCGAGCAGGGCTATTTCAGACAGAGCTGCAACCTTATTCATTCCAACCTCTTTCTCTACTTCTTTCTTTTCCCTTTATCTTTCTTTCTTTCTTTATGCTTCCCTCCTTCCTTAATCTCTTGTGGGTGACTTAAAACCAGTGGATTGTTTTTCAGCAAGTTGCATGGGGTTGGTGTTTGCTGGGTACCTTTGTGGAATGCTTCCCCTTGGTTGGCTGTTACTCCTGTAAAACCCTTTTGCCAAAACACTTATTTTCTCACTAAATTAAAAGTTCCTTTTACATGATTCAAGGTATCAAAGAACTTAAAGCTTTGCAAGAGTTTGTGTAGGCAAAACTCTCGGAGTCTTAAATATAACTGAACTGCCCAGGCAAGTGTGTGGCTTAGGACTGGTGCTCTACCCTAATGTAAAAGTGTAAATCTGGAGTAATGCCACAATATAGTGTAGAATTGCTCCTGTGAGCAGGGGAAGGACTGTGCTGGCCATCACTGTGATCACCAGTGACAGGCCATCAGAGAACTCCCCATTGGAGGTGTTTAACACAGATTTGGGGTAGACAGGCAATATTGTATCATGTCTTGCAATGCTCAGCCCACCACTGATGGCCATGAAGGTGCCGTGGCATCGAGGAGAGCAAATCATAGCAAATCCTGTACTGGGTCATCACGAGCTGAGAGGGCACAGGTGTGGAGCTCAGTCACAAAGCTGAGGGATTCCCAAAGTCAGCATAATGCTTCCTACCTTTGCAGACCTGGGAGGTGCAGGTATCTGTCAACTTTTCCAGAGCAGGCTTTCCTGTGGACTGGACAACACTGCTCTGAACTATGATTTACATGGGCAGGAGTCTGCACTGTCTGTACCAAACCAGCAGCTACTGCTGTGAGTAATGCCAGTCACTGGGAAGGCTGGAGTTCTTGGGGTCTGGGGGAGCTGGAGTCTGTGCTGGGCTCTGTCCAAACATAACTGGGTGCCAAGCACTTGTGATGCACGTCATGGTCACAACCTCTTCATGTCCTTGCATCTGCCATAAGAGTTCTAAAACAACCCCTCTTTGTCACCCTGTAAGGGTATTTGTGGTTCTACATCTGCTGTTACCAAGTAAGAGGCTGGAAAAAATCCTGCTGAGTGCTGGTTCCTTCCCTGAGGGTTTCCAGAGGAGGTGGTGCCAGGACTGGAGGGTGAGAGGCCCAGAGTGTTCTCTGGTGCCACAAACATGCAGCTGTGGGGGGCTGTGCTGGATACCACCAGGCATGTCCTGCTGACTCAGGTAGCACTAAAACCAACCAAACAACAAACCCCCCAACCTCAATGACCTTGAAAATAATGAGTTCCTGAGGAAAAAAACACTTAATATTCTCAAGAAAGTGTTTTCCACAGGTTCCCCCAGCTGTTGGCACAGAGCTCCACTGAAGTGCATGGGCTGAGTGAAGTGAAGGCACAGCTTTAATCATAACTTAATTTTCCTCTGGGGAGAGGAACAAAGACACAAATGACGTGCTTGTGACGTTGCCTGAACCACATCTGGAAGATGCTGACACATGTAATGATGAAGGCCATTTAAAAATGTGATTAGTCCATGTAGGTGCCTATACTTTTGTTCAAAAGCATATGTTTCCACTGGTAAATCAAGTGATCTGAAGAGGGTGGAGGCCAGGGCTCCAGTCTGGGAGGACACTCAAAGCTCACAGGCAGCATTAGAGCTGCACCAGGAGGCTCCCCCACCTTCTGTGGGAAGGGGCTGTAGGAGGAGTTTGGTTGTTGGTGGTTGAAGTTTGGGAAGTTTTCTTTGTGTGTTTGGTGGTTTGGATTTGTGAGTGTCCAGAGGAGGAGACAGTGAGTGTTCACATCCCTGCCATGGGGGTGTTGAGCAGGTGATCTGCACCTCACCTGGGCAGTAAATCCTGTGGCAGGTGGTGCAGTTGGTTTTCACATGTGGTGTTTTTTCAGGGTTCTGAAAGTCCTCATCAGCCTCACTTCACAGCTTTCCCACCCTTGGAAATCCCTGGAGTTCAGCCTCTTTGGTAACTCTGGCACCATTAAACCCCCAACAATCTCCATCTCTTGCTGTTGTGAGTCCCACTTGCAGCCTCCCCTCTCCTGCAGCTCCCTCCTCTGGGTTCTCCTGCCATTACCCCACTGCCAGGAGGTTTTCCTTTCATCACTTCTTTCTGAAGGGGCACAGGTCAAAAAGAGAAACATCCCAAAATCCATCAACCCTTTCTCATGGATGCCTGAGAGCCTGTACCTGTGTTGGGAGCTGGCAGTGCCTCTGAGCTGCCAGGCCAGAACTTCAGGAATAATATTATTCTAAATTACACCATGGCTTTAAACTGCAATGTTGCAGGTTTGGAAGGCAGCTGCCTGTGCACCTCTGGGCTTCAGAGTGTGTTTTCGAATGAGCACCCTGGGAAATCACTAATAAAGGATGATTTATATTTTTCCAGATTCCACTCTTTGTTTATATATTTATTTTTGTTTTGTATTAAGGCATTATGTTCGGTTCTTTCTTGGAGTGTTTTTGTAGAAATGCAGAGTTTAGTGTTAAATATTTGTTCCCATGTGTTTGTCATGTAAATTTTTTTGGAGAGGTTATTGGAATTTTCAGTTGGTGTCCTTAAGCACCATCTTCACTCTGGGAAACAGTGTGGTAGGTGTTGCTGTGACAGGGTCTGACCCAACCCACAGCTGGGGTTGAAGTAGTTCAGTCAGTTTTGGGCCCACTGGGCCTGCAGACCTACTTGGGTTTATTCTGGGTTTTTCTGGTGGTGCTATAGCTGACAGTCTACAACAGTGGAAGTGGAGATGTCCATGGAAAGCAGGAGTATAATAATGATTCATAAGCTGGTTACAAGAAATAGAGAAAGGGCAGAGGAAGACTGGCACTGGAAGACTTTGAAAAGCAGAGTACAAGACCAGGGTTTTTTTTCCCCAAACAGCTGTCGGTGACGTATTTATCCATTTATCCCCCCACTCCCAAGGCTACATTATTTTGTAAGTCACTCTGTTCCCCTGTCCAGGCAGGACAAGCCATTTTTGAATGCAAATCTCAGTGTTTCATTATCTCTGTTGTATATTGCAGCTTCCTCTTCAGAATCAATAACGCAGAGATTTGCAGGCTCCTTTTCTTTCCACACTGATCTAATTAGTTAATAAAATAATAGTCTCTCCCCTACCTCCTCCTACTTGTTTTGCCCTCATTTCTCATCTTAGCCACTGAAGAACTATTTCCTCTGTTCTCACAGCAGTAATGCATTTACACTTGCCACAGCAGTTCAAAGATACCACGAATATATTTTTCTTATGCTGGTAATTGCTTTTCTTGGTCATTAGTTGATCAAAGTGGAGGAAACAGAGCGGGGGCAGTCAGACTAAATCATAAATATTTGGAGTAGAAGTGGGACTGGAGCTTGGAGTTTTTATTTTCCAAATTATTCAGTTTGCATAGGGGTGTCTCTGGCAGGTGTGTAGTAACTGTGAGGGTTGTAGGGTAGTTGCTCCATGGTGCCTAACAAGGTGTGTGCAGCTCTGTTGCCTCCACCAGCTGTATGTTGTTTCTCCAAATGCTAAATGTTTGGCCACGCTGGGATCTGAAGGAACACGTAGCTCTGTCTCACAACCAAGCCAAAGCATTTTTATCCCAGCTAGGAAAGCCCTCTTTTACAAAAAAACCAAAATAACAAACAAAAACCACAAGCACCCAACCCCAGCTGCCCGGTTTTTCCTCATAGCCTGTGTATTTTGCAGGACAGGTTAAAAAAAAAAAAAGGAAAAAGGTAAAATTAGGATCATTCTTCCGTGTTTTCTGGCACTGTTCTTGTTTGGAAAGCTTGTGTGGAATGTGAAACTGAAACTTTGCGTTAGCATAAACAATTGAAGGTCTTTCATCAAGTCCGTTGCACTTACTGTCAATGTATTTCATCCTCGTTGCTCTTTAATGAGATTTGGCTGGTACTGGAGAGACAGACAGTCAGAAGTTCACTCTTGCTTCATTTGGGTTTGTTGTGGGTGTTTTCCCCCCCTCCCGTGTCCGGCTCCAGGAGCTTTGGCGGATTTGCTCGGCTCCAAGAGCGCCAAGACAAACCAGTTTCTAGATTTCTCCTTATTTGGAACAAGTGCCTTTATCACTGTTGCCAAGAATATCCTGCACGGGGTGGCAAAGGGCCAGGAGCTCCCCACAGCGGCTTGGAGGGCTGACATTCCCTGAGGAAGCTGGGGCTGGGATGGTCAGAGCAGCAGGACGGGCTCTGAGGGAAGGTGTTGGAGAGCCCCTGTGCAGATCCTTCCCTGTCATCTCCTAAACATTTTCACAGAAATACTGGTGTCTTTGATAATCCTCACTTTTTAATTTGATGCTGAGATGAAAGATAATTTTTTATCTCAAAGAAAGCTTAGAGTTTTTTTTTTGGTAGAAGCCTCCCTGCTTACTTAGTGGCATTTAATCATCTCAAGACCCACAGTACATGTAAAGACTCCCAGAAATGTGGGAGATGCTCTAATTTGCTCTTTATTTCTTGGAATAGTGTTCTGGAAATCCTCTGAAAGGGGATTTTTATGAGCTTCCTGGGGAAATTGCTACTGTCCTGCATTCTTGTACTGAAGGGAAATCTTGGAAACAGCAAACAACTACTTGACTCAGAACAAGAGAGGAAAAGTGTCTGAAAGTGTTAATTAATATGTATTTACTGGAAGATTAGGTGGCATTTAAATAGTCTAAATAATTCAAGATGGCTCAGTGTTTTACTTTGAGTATGGAGGAAATTAGTTTTGATGGCCTGACTTGATTTCAGTTGGGTTTAGTGTGTCTTTGACCTGCATTTGCATGTATGAATAAGAATATTTCTCTATGGATATTCTAGGGAAGCACAGGGTAAAATCACTCCTGATTTTACTGCTGACATCAAGAAACTCATGACAGGGATGAAATCAATGTAGTATTTCTGCTTTAAAAAGAAGAAAAGCAGAAAGACCTGGGGATAGATTGGATCTCTGGGCAGTCTTTATCTTGGCTTTCCTTGGACTGTGAAAGAATGGCAGGGGCAGAAAAAATGCTCCCTGGGACTGTTTACCTGATCATTATCAATTTGCCAGAAAGGACCACCATAAATGTAGGAACCAAATAAAAAGGGAAACGAATGGTGTGGGGAGAAGGGTGAGGAGTGTCACCCATGAAAAAATTCAGATTTTGTTTTAAGTGCACTTGGTAAAAGCAATGATTGAACTAGTTGCAGTGATCCCAGCCCTGCTGGCAGCCACTGCCCAGCTAGCAGGCAGAATAAATGTTTAAAACTAGCCTTAACAGTGCAAAATTGTAAGGACTCTACACCAATAAACTGGATGGTTCATAACCTACTTTAAATTAGTGCCTGTTGGGGAAGTAGCACAGCTCGAGGCACTTCCATTCATTCTGCTGTGCCCACGTTTTCCAGAGCCAGCCAGGAGAGATGCACATCCACACAGGAGGGACGAGCTGTTCCCCACACAGGAGGGATGAGCTTTCCCCACTCAGGAGGGATGAGCTTTCCCCACTCAGCTCTCACCAGCTCCTCATGTGGTGCTCAACACGCCGGAGACCGAACACTGGGACAGACGTGCTTTTGGAGCCTTCCCACTGGGAAGAGTTGAAAAGCACCATTTCAAGGGCTCATGGCAGGAAGCACATCCCCCAAACCCTAAGGCCGAGGTTTACCACAATTCCAGGGAGGCAGGTTGGTTCTGGGCTCTTGGCAAGATGAGTCTATAGACTTGCATGAAGTCACTGCAGTGTGGCTTAAAAATGGAGCGCAGCAGAACTCCCCCTTGCTGGAAGCTGGCAGGAACAGAAGGGAGGGATATTTTTGAGTCTCTGAGTGCAGGGCTCTGAGGGGAGAACAAGCTGGCTCTGGTGGTGTAGAACAGACTGACATCATGCTGGAGGAAGGAGCCAGAAGAGTGGGTGGATGTCGCTGGTGCTTCTGAGGATGCGAGCGTGGGTTGCATTTGTCGTGGGAGGGCACGGGGCCAGCGGGCTGGTAAAGACTGGGCTGCCCCAGGGAGCAGCCGTGGGGATTGTCCTGCTCTGCTCTGCCCTGGGGCGGCCTCACCTGCAATATTGGGGCACTTTTAGGCACCACAAAATAAGGAAGATATTGAGCCATTAGAGAGTGTCCAAAGGAGGGCAATGAAGATGGGGAAGGGCCTTGATTTGAAGCCGTGTGAGGACACTGAGGGCACTTGGTGTGTTCAGCTGGAGGAGACTGAGGGGAGACCTCAGTGCAGTTCCAACTGCCTGGGCAGGGGCAGAGGAGGGGCAGGGACTGAGCTCTGCTCCGGGGGGACCAGGGACAGCAGCCAGGGAAGGGCTGGAGCTGTGTCAGGGCAGGCTCAGGTTGGATCTCAGCCAAAGGTTCTTCCCCCAGAGGCTGGTTGGGCACTGCCCAGGCTCCCCAGGGCAGTGGGCACAGCCCCAAGGCTGCCAGAGCTCCAGGAGGGTTTGGCTGATCCTCTGGGGCACAGGGGGTGACTCTTGGGGATGGGCCTGTGCAGGGCCAGGGTTGGACTGGATGATCCTTGTGGGTTCCTTCCAACTCAGCATATCCTGTGATTCCATGAAAAGATGCTGTCTCCTGGCTGTCTTGCCTTGTGATCTCTCCTGGGAGCGCAGGCGTTGCTGTGTTTGGCTGTGACCTGTCCCTTATGTTTGGGTGGTGGCACTGCTGGGACAGAAACCAGCCCAGAACACACCAAGTGAGTCCCTGGGCCTCACTGTCTCTGGTGCTGAGGCCACCACCCCCCCATCAGGGTATCAATGCATTTCTGGGGCTGGAAGCTGTACCTGTGGGCACTGTAAGGCCACCTCACCCTGGCAGGTTGCTGCAAAATGTTTGAGTGTAAAAGACGCCTTGTTGGCCAGAAGGCCTCACATTCCTCCCTCTGCCCTCTGTAACAATGTCATGGACCTTCACCTGGGAGAGCTGTTCTAGCCTTGGGCCTTCATGGGCCTGCTCTGTCCAAAGGACACTGGTGCGTGTGGGCACCTCCTTGGGAAAGGGCCAGGGTTTAATTCCCTGATGTGAGTGGGCAAATCAGCTAAACCCTCTCTGCCTTGCTTTCCTCTCCAAATGGGAAATACACTGTGCCTTAACCCACATTGCACGAACACAACAATCTGATTTTTTTTTCCAGTTCCAATAAAAATAAATGCTACCTAAGCATTTAAAATGTGAGTTTAGGGTATTTCCTGTTTGCTTTAGTTTTCCTTATTTCTTTTTTGGAAAGAACTCAAACTGATTTTATTACACCCACCAACTCTTTACCTCTTAAATCTTTTTTCTTTTTTATCTCCTAGTGAACGATTTTTCTTAAGGATTTTAAACTGATTTTACTGTGCACATATTAGACTGAAACAAGTGGTAACTTTTTCTTGTGCCTTCTCTGAGAGCTGGGTCCTATAAATAGAATTTCACATGGCAAGCATATAATAGCCATGCTCTGTGGTCTCTGCCAACAGTTTTAGGTATGGAAATGACATTAATATTCATCTAAAAGCCATAATTTATTTGGAAACTCTACTGAAGTGTAGCTTGTCCCACGTTGCTGTGGGAGGGGTGAGGGGCAGAGATGGACAGCAGCTTCAGCTCTGGGAACAGATGGAAGGTGCAAAGCAGACATCTTCAAGAAGAGCTGACATTTTAAGCACTATAAAATCTGCAGGGAGAGATAATATCATTCCTGAGACATAATGATATACTTGGAAAAGTAGACAAGCTTTACAGCATGCAAGGTGAAAAAGCGTTTTGAGCCTGAAAGCTTCTTTCTTTTTACCATTCTATCCTTCTATGCAATAAAGATGTTATCTCTTCCCTCAAACCTTGTCTTGCTTGTATCTCAAGATCTTCACATCCAAAATTATGCTGGTAGGATTTGACTTTTTAACCTGTTTCCCCATCCTTGGTACTGATGTCTGCATTTTCTCACCTTTAAGGCAAGCTGTATGTCCTGGATATGTGGCAGAGGATAAAGAGAGCAAGGGTTTACTTGGTGTCCTCATTGCTTTTACTGATGAATATTTATTTATCCATCAAATTGGAATAAGCAGTCATTTGTGCTGGATCCTAATTTAGATTATGGATATCCTAAGTACTTGAGTAATAATGTCATTGTTTGTCATTAGGTTTGAAGTAACAGGCATGAGTAAATAATAAGACAATATAAATATAAATCTCCTTAATTATGTGAGCCTTAAATGCCAGGCAATGATACCAAATCTAAAAAAAGAAATCCATGTGAATTACTAACATGAGAGAGATTTCAGAAAGAATCTATCTCTTATTAAATTTAAGTGGATCAAATCCTGCAGCTCCTCAGTGCAGAGAAGACGTTTGTCCAAGGATTTTAAGGGACTACACCGTGATAAATGATGACAGAGGTGGTGATAAATGGAATATGTTGCTCATTAGGACAGGCAGAGGTAGGATGGTAAATGGTGGGGACAGATCTAATGATTTATCTGCAGAAGAACTGAGAAACACTGAAGCTCTAATTTAATGTGGGCTGTATGTTGGGATGCTACTAAATAAGTTTGGGCAAAAAATTGAACCTTAGGAGTAGTGTTGACTTGCTGAGCAGCACAGGAGGTCTCTGTTCAACCCTCCTCCCACCACTTGGATTTTGGTGCTCCCAAAGCTGTTGGAAGGGTCAGGGCTGCACTGGGAAAAGTCAAGTTGCAAACGGAGAAGCTGGTGGTGTTATCACACAGAATAACACAAGGTGTCCAAAGAACAGGAAGGCTCAGTTTTTTCTCCACCAGTCTCCTGGTGGAAGCCATGAGAATCATTAGAAGAGGAATGGCTCAGGCCAACCTTTCCTGGGACTCCAGGATCACTGCCCCTCACCTCCCTCCAGTTTCTCCTGAATCCTGGGCTTTACCCTGATGGCCTCCCCAGGCACCAGCACTGAGGAATGCAGAAGGTAGGTGTGGTTTTTTGGGGACAAAGTTTGTCGTCTCCAATTTTCTTTCATGTGACACAGAGAATCTTTAGAAAGAGTTTATTATAGAGTAATTAAATAAATACAAGCAGTAAAGGAGACCACTGTCTTCCCCTGTTTATGCAGATCACTGCCATGGCCATGAGGTTTGCTGCTCCCAGTTAGATGCAGCATCCAGACTAACAAAGTTAGAGCTGTCACTGATCTCACTGTGTAAGCTGAATCCAAAAATAACCTCACATGCTATCAAGGACAATTAACAGCTTTTGTGGGGGATTTCAAAACAGATGGGCAAAAAGACACTGAAAGAGATGCTGCTTGTTTTCTTTCAAGGAATAAGTAAGGAAGGAACACAATTGCCTCTTCCCCCCGCCCCCCTTTTCTTTGTCTCCCTTAGCAGTATGGTTACTGTTAAGGCAGTAATTGTGTTTATTTGCTATTTATGTAGAGGATTGTCAGACTAGATAAGTTACAAGATGCTCACAAGGTTTGGGAGAGCTTGGGTTTCTTCCAGAAGACATCCTATCTAACTTGAAGCAGCTGGCTTATGGTTGTAAAATATTTTCAAGATTTCATTTATTTATTTATTTACTTATTTATTTATTCCCTAAATTAGGTAAAATGCTCAAACTGGAAAGTGTTCATTGCCTGACAGGTATATCAACCTCACTATCTCAGACATATCAGGAAATAATATGTTCTCCTGCCTTGTACAAGTAAAACACACCCAGGCTCTATGTTAAGCTAGAGAATTACTTCATCATAATAGAGCTGAATCTTAAATTATCTGTCTTCTATAGAAGTAGTTGTAACAGCAATAAGGAATAAAATGTATATCCAAACAGGTTGATTGAAAGGACAACCTTAGGGATTTTCTTCATCAAAAACTTGTATCAGAAGTATGGTGCTTGCTGGATGTTTTACATTAACTTCTGAAAAGCTCATCTTTGGGTGAAGCATTAATAGGGAGTGAAGTGGAACACTGACAAAAGCCTTCTGAATTTCCTGGGTTTCAGCACTTTGAGCTGATTCTGTGGTACCTCTGAGCCCAGCACAGGTGACCTTTCCTGGATCTCAGTGCACCATCCTTGCAACAGTTTCCTCCCTTCCTGTTTGAAATGGAAGGAATAACAACCCTTTTAAAACATTGCCTGTACTTCTGCAGCAACATGGGGAAAGAACAGTTAACTTGGGAGGCAATCCCTTTTCTTGCTTTGTTTGAGCTCTTGAAGGGGTGATGGTGCTGCAGTGTCTTCTCAGTCTCTTCCAGGAAAAAACTGGATTATGGTAACTGGAGAGAAAGAAGTGGCAGCCATAGCTGGAAGGTAAATGGGGCTGCTCTGCCAGCAGAGGAGGGAAGGCAGGATGGGTGGGAAGGAAGGATGATCCAGGGTAGCAGGGAAGGGACCAAGCTGCCCAAGGGAAAAAGCCTCCAGGGAAAAGAGGACTTTGCCCTTGAGAGTCAAGGGAATTTGTGTTAGATAAAACAAATGCAGCTTCTCCAAGGCTTTGAGCAAGCCAGTGCTCCTCAGATTTATTTTACATTCCTAGGGGCTTACCATCCCCCAGTGGCAGTGACCTGTGTGCTCTTCACCCCCCAGATGTGTGTAGGGAAATGCTTTCTGCTCCCCTTGGAATCTGGAGGGACTCCCGTGACTGAGGCACAGAGGGAATGGGCAGCAGGACTGTCTTAGAGAAGTTACTTGCAAGGACAGGGGTGGGAGCTCTGCTGTGTGGGCTGAACGGGGGTCCCACCACATCTGGCTGAGGGAAGAGCCAGTTTGCAGTTCTCTCACTCCTTTGCTAGAATGAACATCTTCAGAGTCTTCCAGGACAGGGCTGCAAACCCCGGAGCGTTGCTGAAGCTGCAGTCGGGCTGCTTCAAACTGCAGGGATTACAGAAGCAGCCTTCTACCTAAGTAAGTATTTTGGTATCGAATTAATTAGCAGTTCTCTTACCACAGCACTTTCACAGGAACTGCAGCCCACACCTGCACCCATTCACCTTCTTTGGCTGCAGCCCCAATGGTTAGTCAGGCTCGGAGGTGCCAACACCACTTGCCTTGAGCCCAAGTCATTCCTGATGTAATCCCGTGGCTTTGCAGAGTTATACCCACGGTGACCTTGCTTAATTATCTCCCTGCATTGCATAAATTGGTGCTAAATCAGCCTCTGCAAACTGCCTGATGCTGCACTGACATTGCAGACAGGCTCTGTTTGCTGTGGGCAGTCAGTGACGCTCTCACAGTGTGCTCATGACATTCCAGTGGCCATTCCCCTCGTTTCTTGTTTCCTCTGCCTGTGCAAATGTTTTGGGGTTTACCAGTCACAACAAAAGTGAGGCTAATGGCCACTGCCTTCAGTTATGGCATGAATTTCTGCAACCCATATAGCCTGGCTGCAAAGGAAGGCACGGAGCAGCTGAGGGGGAGCACGGTGCAGTGAGGGCGTGAGCTGGGCCTGTGTTATTTTGGGAACCAAGAAGCAAAAACTGCAGGATGCACAGGGGGCAACAAACAGCTTTCAGAGGTGATGGGCAGTGCAGATGGGTAGTTTTCTCTAGAGCCACAAGGTTGATCACAAGGCTGGAACCCCTTTGCTCTGGAGCCAGGCTGGGGGCTGTTCAGCCTGGAGAAGAGAAGGCTCCAAGGAGGCCTGAGAACCCCTTCCAGTGCCAAAAAGGGGCTCCCAGAGAGCTGGAGAGGGACTTGGGACAAGGGCCTGGAAAGACAGGGCAAGGGGGAATGGCCTTAAGCTGAAGGAGGGTAGATTTAGATTAGATATTAGGAAGAAATTCTTCCTTCTAGGAAGAATTTCCCTGAGGGTGGGGAGGCCCTGGCACAGGTTGCCCAGAGAAGCTGTGGCTGCCCCATCCCTGGAAGTGTCCAAGGCCAGGTTGGACAGGGCTTGGAGCACCTTGGGCTAGTGGAAGGTGTCCCTGCCCATGGCAGGGGGTTGAATGAAATGGTCTTTAAGGTCCTTCCAAGCCAAACCCTTCTGGGATTCAATGATTTATTTAACTCTAGAGTTACTTATAGCCTCTCATTTCCATATGTTCCCTTCATTCCTGAAGTTCTGCCTTCTGGATTTTGTCCCTTCCCTTTGCCCATCTCGTGGGCAGGAGGGGGCTGCCTGCAGGGAGCAGAGGGGCTGGGAGGCTCAGCTCCCACATCTGTGTGCACAGCACTGCAGCCCAACCACTCTGCTCTCCCCAGATAACATTGTTCCCAGCGGAAACAGCATCTAAGAATTATAGATACGCCGCAGTGAGAACAGCATTGTTAAGGATTTTGTCATTCATGATGAATTGTTGCAAGAACTGTTTCTCAGCTTCAGAGGATAAAGGGCTCTTTTTAAAGAGGAGCATCAGCTGCTCTAAAACCAGATAAAATTCAGAGCACTACATTTCATCCATCAGCAGGAAGAGTCGGAATGATGATGGGTACCACTATTGCACACAGGAAAAGTACAACGAGCATCAGACCCCAGAGCTTTGGGGTTTCTTTCAGAGCTAAGCAAACTTCCAGCAATTTTCCAACCAGGGAATCATTTCTGTTGTGATCCTGCTTTCCAGACACATCAGAGTTACCCACAGGCTTTTAAACTGGGGCTAAGCCATGCCCCCCTTTCTTTGGGAGCAGCAGGGTTACAGGGTGGTCTATCTTACATAATCCTGGATACCCCCTTGGCAGGTGAGACCCAAACAAGAAACCAATTTGTTGGAAGTTTTCCATCCAAACTGTTTTCTTAGAACTCATTTATTCATGTGAGTGATCCAAAGAAAGGCAGTGGGAATGATCTCTTCCACCAGAGTTATTTTTTAGCATCTCCAAGAATTGTGCAGCTTTGCAGTACAAAAGGTAAGAGAGAAAGAGAACGTGCTGGAAATGCTGGACTGAGTAATGGCAATTGTGATGAATGTATTTCAGCTACTATAAATACACAACTTACCGTAAAAGATCTGTGAGGGAAGGTAATAAACAGCCAATCTGAGGAATTATTATTTTTTTAACATCCTTCAGAGTGCTTATTTGTGAAAGATGTGCTTATTGTGTTCCACTTACATAAACAATGTACAGAGGCAGATTTCTGAGCATCATGTACTTCACAGGAGTTTGTGCTGAGGGAGTGTTTTCTCGTTTGGGAAGGGAATGTTTTTCTAAGTTTTTTGTTCATTTTTTTCCTGAATGGCTTTTTATGAAATGCTGTTGAAAGCAGGAGTGCCCCTTTCCCTTCCATGGCCGCAGGGAACCCAGCAGACCCCTTATTATCTCAATATACTTACATGTAGCACAAAGAATTGTGTAAACTCTTTTCATGTATGTGCTCATCAAAATTTCCTCATGGAAAACGTGGCTGAGCATGGGAACAGGCTGCCCAGGGCACCACCCCTGGAAGTATTCCTGGAGGGATTTATGAGACACATGGATGTGGCACTTGAGGACATGGTTTAGTGGTGAATTCAGGGGTGATGTTGGGTTGACAGTTGGGCTTGGTGATGATCTTAAAGGTCTTTTCCAACTTTAACAATTCTGTGATTCTCTGTATGGCTGGGGGAAAATGCAGAGAGACTATATTGTAAAATCATTAGTTACAAGCAGAAAGAGGCTTTTACTCCTCTGTCACTATTAATTCACACACCCAGCTAGAACCTTTTCTGTCTCTAATATTTTCTTCTGATTGCCTTCGTATTCCAAATTAAATTAAACCCAAAGATAACTGGGCAGAAGTTCCCACCTTTGACCTATAAATGCTTCTACTCTCAGCATCTAGCAGTGTGCCATCCAGCACCAGTGCTGCTCCATGAAGGAGCCTGCTGGCTGCAAGGTGCTAGAATGAAGCTTGGGTGATGCATGGCTCATAAATCTGAGGAACTCAGAGTTCTGATTTACACTTTAATTAAAACATGTATCATACATATATTAAAATTCAAAATGCTTAACTAATATAAAGGTCAGTGGAATGCAGAAGCTCCTCTCTTCCTACATTTTTAATTTCCACATTTTGGTTTCCTCAGTCAAATGTGCACACAGAACGATCAAGAAACCCAATCCAACAGTTTATAAGGAAAGCTATAGTGATGTGTCTTAATCTAAATTCAAATTACTTTCTTCTGGGGGAAAAAAAACTATAGCTGTCAAAACCATTGCTGTACTAACTAGAAGTTTATCACTTTTGTTACATAATCTCTGGGGAAATTAGATTATAGAACCTGTTTCTGGTTCTTAGGGCTTACACACCAAACAATAAAAAAAAGGCTTGATTCATCACCTGTTACACTTGATTAAAAAAATATGGAGTCTAGAGATTTATAAATAGCAGTGACATTGACATAGCTTCATTTGCAAAGAAATTACATCCATAGCTCTGCATTAATCTCTAAATGCTTACGAATGAGAACTTATTTATAAATGTTAGGAAAAAAGTATTTGTAAGATTTACGAGTGAGATATAATTTATCTTGGGGAACTATAATTTCAATTATATACAATTAATACCAGTCTTAATTTAAGACTTCTGGTTGATGAAAGACTGTGCATATTGATTAGTTCTCTTATTTTTCAGTTAGACATAAAGATTGTTGTGCTTTGACTAGTTTAAGGACTGCAGGTTTTCATGTAACAGCAAGCAATGGCACAGATCTGTTTTATACAGTACAGATAACACTTGGCTCCTAATTAACTACGTACAGAATTCAGCAATTGCAGTGGCAGAATGTTAATGTGATGACTAAAAACTTTGGTAGTGAAGGTGAAAATATAATTTCCTGACTGTAGGTGCTGTCTATATCTACCTGCTCTCTCCTTTTAAGTCTGTGATAATATGAGTAAGCAGCATTAGCCTTGGGTGCCTCTTGGCTCTTGGCACTGGTGAAGGGGGTTCTTTTCACTGGTGACATTGGTTCTTGGCACTGGTGAGGTGTCTCTGGTACAGGGAAGTTGTGCTGGGCAGGGACAGTGAGGGAGGACACTGCCCACACACACCTTCCTGCATCCAAAGGCTGCTGGGATGAGGCAGCTCCTTGCCCACGCCAGATCAGGTTGGATGCTGTGGCTCCAAAGATTTGTCTCCTGCAACAGGGATGACCAAGGAAGAGATTTTCTGTGGAAGCCCTCTTTACTCATGAAATCTTACATTCCTGAGACTGCAAGCTCCATAATGATGCAGCTGCTGTCCTGGCTCTGTACTCCCTGGGGAGGCGGATTATATTTGCAAATAAATTTGCTTCTATTTGTGTTTTATATCTTAACATCTGTTAACATCCGTTCCAATGTTCTTGACCTTGTGTCTACCTAAATCCTGCGTTTGAAATAGGAGGAGGGAAGCCCACACAGGAATATTTTATCAACCACTGGGAAGATTGGACGATGACTTGAGAGCACAGGGGTTTCCTTTGAATGCAGAAATGTGAACCACTGCAGTCTGTGAATGCTTCCAGCCTGCTATCAGAGGAGAGCTGTTCTCCAGGCCCAGAAAGTCCTCAGTACAAGTAATAACAATCCAAGTTCTCCCAGTCTGACAATGTCCCTCAGTTCTCTCAATGTCAAACCACTCAATGCATTGCTAAAAATACTTTCCTTATGCACAAAGCCATCCCACATGAAAGGCCGGCGTGCTTTGAAGAGGAAAGCATCGTAGCTGTCTGTGCTGATTGACTACTCCAAAAAGGCTTTCTGCAGATAGCTCTTCAACTTGCTGAATGGATTAGCTTTGGCTACACTCACACCCCCTTTGTGTTTGCCTCTTGTATGAGCAGCCAGGCATTGGGGGTTGTATTGCTGTGTTCACTTCAGGCTAATTTTAGCTTGGAACCGTGGACACCAGCAAATGCTGACTTTTAATTGTGCTTTTGAAGCCTGTTTTGATCAAGAATATAAAAAGTTTTGCTCATCTTGTTAGTGAATTAGAACAACATGTGTGTCTTGGGAATAATAGAAGCTGCTGTTACCTGTTTGGGCAGCTCATTACTCTGACAGTAAAGCCTGGCTAATAAATGAATTGTTCAAATGCTGTTAGTTGATGTGTACATTTGTATGGTTTTTTAACTGAGGCTAATTAAGGTCTGAATGAAGCAGAGCTTGACTTTGGGGAGCTTCCATTTTTCACTTGCAGTGAATCACAGAATCCCAGAATCTGCTGAGTTGGAAGGGACCCACAAGGATCATCCAGTCCAACTGCTGGCCCTGCACAGGCCCATCCCCAAGAGTCACCCCCTGTGCCCCAGAGGATCAGCCAAACCCTCCCTGAGCTCTGGCAGCCTTGGGGCTGTGCCCACTGCCCTGGGGAGCCTGGGCAGTGCCCAACCAGCCTCTGGGGGAAGAACCTTTGGCTGAGATCCAACCTGAGCCTGCCCTGGCACAGCTCCAGCCCTTCCCTGGCTGCTGTCCCTGGTCCCCCCAGAGCAGAGCTCAGTCCCTGCCCCTCCTCTGCCCCTGCCCAGGCAGTTGAAACTGCACTGAGGTCTCCCCTCATTCTCCTCTGCTCCAGCTGAACACACCAAGTGCCCTCAGTGTCCTCACACAGCTTCAAATCAAGGCCCTTCCCCATCTCTGTTCCCTCCTTTGGACACTCTCTGATGGCTCAATCCCTTCCTTCCATTGTGTCCCCCCAAACTGCCCCAATGTTGAGGTGAGGCCGCCCCAGGGCAGAGCAGAGTGGGACAATCCCCTCCCTGATACCCCAGGACAGGGTTGGCCCTCCTGGCTGCCAGGGCACTGCTGACTCAGGACCAACTGGCCATGGAAGTCCCTGTGCTCTTTGGTACCTCAGAGCACGGCATCTTGGAGCCCCAGAGTACGAGGGATGTGCAGTTCTGTGACAGCCTGGCTGTCCATCTGTGAGAGAGTTGAGTCCAGGTTATGACAAGATACAGTAAGTGGATGAGACAGATTGAAAAAAGAGCTGAGAAGGATGAAATGAGGAACTAAGCAAGTGATATTGCAGGTGTACATGGTCTCAATAAGCTTTTTCCTGTAGCCATTATCTGACTTGGATGCTGCAACAGCACTGTGAGGAGGCTAATGGAGCGTAGAAGTGTCATGTTGCAAGCAATTGAAATGTTCTGGATGCATGGATGAAATTCTCTTGAAATTTGTGCTGAAGATTTTGCTATTTTTGAAAAGGCAAATAAGCTTAAAGTGGCAAATGCTTGAATGTGCCTTAATTTGACCATAATGTAAATTCTTTTCTCTTTTTTTTTTTTTTTTTTTTGAAGATAGGCCAAAGTTGGAAGAGCTTGAGAAAGAGAGGTCAAAGTAAAGTGGAGCTAAATGCAGCTGAGGGAAATGTGAAACTACTTTACAAAACCCCAAGTTGTTTTATGATCTGAACAAGAGAGATCAGTGCTGGAAACTGTAATATGGTTCCTACATGGCCATGCCAACAGCATTGAGAGAGTTGGTTCAGCAAATCACTTGCATGTGAGCCAGTCCAGGCAGTAAATGGTTCATCCGATGATTTGCTGCTTTTAATACTTAGCTGAGTTTGTCTTCGTGTTTTCATACTCTCTGTCTCTCTTTAGTGACATTTTCAAATTGCAGCATTAAATGACTTTGTAATATTGTCTTATTGAGGACAATTACCTCTCCAGAGATCTGTGGTATTGTCATTATTCCTAAAGATAATCCTTATTTTCTAGCAGCTTGGATTGGCTTACTCCTTATGATTCAGTGTTGTGACTTGATATCTTGACGAAGTTTTCAGGCACCTTCCCACAACAGCCCTGTGACACAGTGGCCACAGCAGTCACAGGAAGAACTGCTGGCATGAGGGTCCCCTAAGGCCGAAGGTAGAAGCCAAAAGAAGGGGGAGCCCACTTATATGTTTAAGTTGGAACTGGATGATGTCCCATCCCTGGAAGTGTTCAAGGAGAGGTTGGATGGGGCTTGGAGAAACCTGGTCTAGTGGAAGGTGTCCCTGCCCATGGCAGGGGGTGGGACTGGATGAGCCAGTCCCTGCATTAACCAGGCCCTGTATCACACAGTTCCCATCACAGTCAATCCTGAAACCAAAATAGTTGGAGATGTGCATACAGGACAGTACAGAAACATGAGAGCACCCTGTAACACACCAGCTGATCCCACAGATATGCCCTTTACAGCATCCAGATGTGTTCTCTGTTCAAGGCAGGGCTTCAGAGCATCCATAGCTTTGAAGACACAGACAAGCCCCTGGCATTTGGTAGGTGCTGATGGCTGTCCTGCCCTGGGGACTGCTGCTCATCCTCAGGGGAACAACAACAGCCATTCCCTTCCAAATCTCCAGCCAGGTTCTCAGCAAACGAGGAAGAGGCTCTGAGAGCTGAGATGCTGAACACGCTGAAACCCAGCTGTGTTACCAGAGAGTGTTATTTCTTCTTTAAAGATCCTTTCAGAAAACTTGATGAATTAAAATGCTTTTCAAATCATAGAAGAAACTGCATTTCCATCTCGCACTCCCTCTCCCAGAAGGAGCCGCAGTCATTACTGGAGAAGCTGACGCTTGTCTGCTCGTGATGGATGTGTACGAGGGAGAAGTGAAAGTTCCTTTTATTCTTAACAGCCCAGTGCCACAGTCAGAGTTTCAAGCTCTTAATCAATCACTCAGGCAGTGTCACAGTCACTAAGCACCACGGTTAGCACTGCACTCCCCTATTACTCCCGTTACTGCTCCTGCTGCTAAGCGGGCACTGCTTTGGAATTCCTTTCATCAGGAGACAGGCCCAGAGTGTGTGAAAAACTTTTGCTGAAAAGATTCGCTGGGCTTCGAGGCATCCAGATGTCTGCTGTCTTCTCAGCTGGCTCCAGTGGGCAGATGGCTGGCAAGGGACAGTTTCTGCAGTGGGGGCACAGTCAATAGGGTTGAAATAGAATATATTAACTGCACGAAGGGAGGGGAAGAAAAGGAAAAAGAGTAGGCTGAAATATGGCATTGGGGCTGAATCTCCCAATCTGGTGTAGTTCCTGTCTCTATTCCTGGAATGACTAAAGCAGGCCAGCTGGAATGGGGGGGTGGCACAGCTGTGACACCACTGCTGTTCTAACCCTGCTGGAGTGTCATGGAGGGGGCAGAGGTTGTCCTTCAGCAGTGCTTATCAGCTCTTGACCTTCAGCTTTATTGTAGTCTCTAATGTGAGGACTGAAGTTTAAATCAAGCCAAACAGATGGCTTTTGTCACTGAACTTCCTGCTGCAGCTTCACTGCATTGCTCCCACCCCTGCCTTCACCTTTTTCATCTTGGATTGCCTAAAGGAGTTAGGGAGAAGAGTTGTTCTAAAGACACATTGCTTCTAGAAATAGGAAAGCAAGAGAGGGCTTTTAAAGGGCTTGCTGTTAAGTGTGGCCTCGATTTTTTTTCTTTGAAGAATGTAAGTTTTTTTAAACACAATTCCAGGGTGAAAAAGCTAATGGTGGAAAAATCATTCTGTACCTGACCAAGCAGCATAGTTTGCTACTCTGAACAAAACACTGTGAGATCCTGTGAAAATCTGAGTTTATTCCCTCCTAAGCCAGAGCCTCTGGGAAAAGATTATCCTACAGCTTGGGATATGGAGGGTTCTCACCCTGCATGCCCCCTGTTTGGGTGCAGATGCTGTGCCAGCAGTTCTTCCACCATCATGTCCAGTAGACATGGAGTCATGAGGCAGTGGAAGGCCCTGCCTTCTTCCCCTTGTCCCCAGCTCTCAGCACTGCTGTGATGCTCAGAGAGGACTTTGAAGATGCACTGAGCATATTCCTTCCCTTCTTCCAGACAACAACTGCAGGCTGTGCCTGGGTCCCTCCTGGAGATCCTCGTCAGCTGAGCAGCCCCAGGGGCTCCTGGCTGAACCACCCGCCTTCCTGCAGGGAAGAGATGTGGGCACTAGTGAGTGTGTGTGCCCAATGAATACCGAAATCAACTCTACGTGGACCAGCTAAATGTTATTACTTTAAACGCTTATAACATTTTTTTCCTCCCCGCTGCTGTGGAGCTCCTCCTTACCCAAGCGTGCGGCTGCTGCTCTGCAGTGGTTCATGACCACCACCTAGTGCCCAGTTCTGCTCCACTGCTGCCTGCACAGAGGCACAGCATTTGCACAGGGCTGCTCAGGGCGTCGCCGTTTGCTGTGGGGCTTTCCAAAACTCTCACTCCTTAGAACACAATTGCTCTGTTTTGCTGCATACGGTCGTGAGGAACTGGAAAGAAAATAAATCGTGCCCTGTGCAGCACTGCTCTAATGTGACTGCTGTCAGTACCTCTGTGTCGATCTCTGTAGAAATGTGCTCTAAATAATATTTCCATCACAACTCTTTTTGGTCACAAAGTGTTATTTTTTGTGTTTATCAGTTCTTTAGCCTCATATAGATGGTTCAAAACCTGTGTTACTACAGCAGAGACTCTAAGTACCCAGAGAGAATGCATATTGCACGTTTGTGTGTTCCTTCTATGCCTGTCAACACAAAACCCTTGGGGAGACGCTGTGCAGGCAATACCTTAATCCTCTGGTGTGCTTTGATGTCCTTATCCCCTTGTGCCTGTATTCCCTCCTGGACACTGTTTTTCTTGTGAACCCTTTCTCTCTTCCTGAGCTGGACTCAGCCCTGGGGGTGTGTCCCCACAGGAGCCCTCCCCAGGGTGCAGAGTGTCCCGAACAATCCTTGCTGTCCCCAAAAGATTTGCACCTTCCAGTGCAAGGCATGCAGGTTTTATGGAAATAATCCAAATGTGGCCTGCGAGAAGGTCATTATGTTTTTTCAAACGCTTTAGGGAAAAAACCCTCACAACAGGAACCAAATCCAGAAACAAATTATAGTGATGTCTTATGACCAAATAAACACCTCGAGAAGCGCAGAGAAGACTTGGACAAACACCTGGCTGGTCCTCAACCACGTACATAAAAACACTGTTTTCTTTAGGATTTAGGGGCCACTTCAGAGTGGGTGCATTCAGCACTAAACACACCCTCCTATCCCCTGCTTCCATCCCTGTACTCGTTTCCACAGCTCCAAGCAGGCAGGAGATGGTTTTTGACATGGAGTGGTGTGTTAACAACCAGAAGCAGGTTAGCAAGGAAAATCTGTCAGTGATCCTGTAGGTATTGTTAGTGTTGAAAAATGAGAAGGGGGGAGAGGAAAGCTGTGATTTACTGTGGTGTACTGCTAAAGCAGAATCGACTTCAGCTGCCACAAAGCTGACAAATCGATATGGAAGGCTTCTGAAATCAAACTTCAGTGAAAATATTATATAAAGATAGTTTAGAACAGTTTGGAAAGGTGCCTTTTTTTTTTTTTTTCTCCCTCCTTAGAAAGAAGCAAAAGGTTAATTTTTGTAGGAGCTCAACTTCGTTTTCAGCTGAGACTTGTTAATAATACGCAAGATCATTGATCGCCTCTAAAAGATGGTTAGAGACTGTCCTGGTCCTAAAGACATGAGCCTGAAGGGAAACTGCCACAAAGATTAAGTGATTTGCACAGGCAATAGTGATCAGTGGCAAAGCAAGATATGAAAGTCTGGTTTGGGAATTTGAAATCTTCATCAGTTTTACTGTTTCAAGTTAAGTTACATAGAACCATACAATAGTTTGGGCTGGAAGGGACCTTAAAGACCATCTTGTTCCACCCCTGCCATGGGCAGAGACACCTTCCACTAGCCCAGGTTGCTCCAAGCCCCATCCAGCCTGGCCTTGGACACCTCCAGGGATGGGGCAGCCACAGCTTCTCTGGGTAACCTGTGCCAGGGCCTCACCACAGAGCACAGAATCCCAGAATCTGCTGGGTTGGAAGGGACCCACAAGGATCATCCAGTCCAACCCTGGCCCTGCACAGACCCATCCCCAAGAGTCACCCCCTGTGCCCCAGAGGATCATCCAAACCCTCCTGGAGCTCTGGCAGCCTTGGGGCTGTGCCCACTGCCCTGGGGAGCCTGGGCAGTGCCCAACCAGCCTCTGGGGGAAGAACCTTTTGCTGAGATCCAACCTGAGCCTGCCCTGGCACAACTCCAGCCCTTCCCTGGGTGCTGTCCCTGGTCACCCTCCCTCACAGGGAGGAATTGTTTCCCAATATCCCATCTAACCTGCCCTCTGGCAGTGGGAAGCCATTCCTCCTTGTGCTGGGGCTCTAAGCTCTCCCTGGAGCCTTCTCTTCTCCAGGCTGCCCAAGCCCAGCTCTCAGCCTCTTTCCAGAGCAGAGGGGTTCCAGCTCTGTGAGCAACTTAGTGGCCTCCTCTAGACTTGTTCCTGCAGGCCCACAGAGCTGGATGCTGTGCTCCAGGTGGAGGGGAGAGGAGTAAGTCACCTCCCAGGGGTATGGATTGGGTGTGCTTTGACTGCAAACATTTCTGGGCATGGGTTTCCTATGAAAAGTCCCACTGAAAGTGTGTGCTAAAAAGCAGAATGGACTGGGATATGTGCTCCTCTGAGACACAAGGAGGCACAAGGCACAGTTATTTTTCTGCATAAATGATGAGGAATTTACATCAGACCAGAGCCACCTAAATAATCTCATTGCTGAAAGATGCTGCTGAGGGGAGGTTGGTTTGCTTGGGCCTGGGAGGAGATCAGAGCAGCTCAGAGCACAGCTCAGAACTTCCAGCTCCGCCACATGGTTTGGGCAGGTTAATTGTGCCTTGGGACCTTGGCCAACCAGTCTGATTAGTCAGGTACTTATTTATTCAACACTTATTTCTAACAATCCCAGGCAGATTAAAACCTGGCAAACACTGGCTGCTACAGTAAGTGATGCAGAGGATCATAAATGGAGCAAAATTAATCCAACTTCCTCTTGGAAACTTTGCAAATATGCATATTAAATCATGCTTGAATCACAAGGAATATAAAAAGTGTCTGTTCACCAAAACACGGTGCCCATTTACAACTTATGTACCCCATAAATCCATAGTTTACAAGGTACGTAAATCTTATGCGGGTCCACCTCCACGGTAAATCAGAATTAAGAGAATCTGTTGTGTGCCAGAAGCTACTTCATATTTCTCCATAGGCTGTTTTGTTAAAATATATCCTCCCAGAAAATCTGCCCTGTTTGGCAGGAGGGAGACCCTGCCCAAGGAAAAAATAAAATGAAGAAGAAATTCTGAAGGATGGCCCCTCAGATTTATATTTTTATTTGTATACTTCTGTATTTGTAGAGACTCGAGGGATTCTTGTTTTTAAACATATTTAAGAGCTCCTGGGCTGTGAGCCAGGATGTCAAGCTTCTACCTTAATTATTTTTTTAGTGGTAAAAATAAATAAATACACCTGCATCAATGCTGAAAAAACCCAGAACATAAATGCTGAGGTGGGTTGGATGAGCCTGGGAAAATGTCTCCAGTTTTGTAGAATGCTCTTGCCTACAAAGAATGAAAATTCTATATAAATAAAGGGCATTGTGGTATGTCTGAAGGAAACATCTGAGTGCCTTGTACCTCTTTAAAAATAATAAACAGTTCCTGGATTCTTGTGATTTCATTTGTTACTTCAGCTCTACTCTACTTGGTTTTACCCTCAGCATTAAGTAGCTCACTAGTGCAATTAATCCTCCCACCTGCTATGAGAGTTGTCTAGCTTGGTTTTATTTTAGGGGCCTATTTTGTTTTGATTTTTGGGGGGAGAGAATAGGTTGTTCTGGGGTTTTTTGTGTGTGTGATGTGTTTGGTTTGTGGGTCTAGGTTTGGGATTTTTGTTTGGATTTGGGTTTGGGTTTTTCGTAGGTGGATTTTTTTTCTATTTGTTTTGTTGTTCTTGGGGATTTTTTGCTCTTTTAATTTTTGGGGGTGTGTGTGAAATGCCTCAGAGACAGAGTTGCTTACTTAAGGCAAGGAATTCTGTTGGTGATATTGAGACAGAATCACTAGTATTGTCATGGCAAGGTTGTTCTGATACTCCTCAGAATGCTTTTGAGTGTCTTAACTTTCTGTGCCTGGAAGAAGAAAAATAAACAACCCCTTGCTAATAGTTTTATACCAGGTATTGACAGTAACATGACCATGCTTTCTTTGAAACCAGGGTTTTTCAGGCTGGATTTTGTTTTTTTACCACCTTCAATGCTTTTGCAAGAGGGGGAAAGAACTCTTCTGTGCTTTCCTACCTTAGGTTAAAGTCTGATTTTGCATTTAGAGCCCCTTTTTCCTCCAGGTGCACTGGCCAGGTGGGGGGTTTTTGTTTAATTAATCTGAATCAGGATGGGACCAACTCCAGGAAGAACAAGAGACCTTTCTCTAAGGGACTGGTGTTGCTAATGGCATAATTTGAGAACTGTATTCTCCTTCCACAAATGGGCAAGCAAAGAGACGTGCTGGAGTGAGGAACAGGCAGGAACTGGGCTGGAGAAAGCACAGAGGCTGAGACAGTGAGTAGCTTTAAGAATAATGTGCTTTATAACTTCTCATCCTCTTTCTCCTTTTAAATGAAAGTAGGTTCTTGTTGGCAATGTTATTTATTTCAAGATTTGTAACACCAGACTTCTGTTATGTTAAAGACCATAAGGACAGTTGAGATAAGTTTAAATTGCAGCCAAAGGTGTGACTGCCATAGAATGGTTGGTTGGGAGGGACCATCTCATTCCACCTCTGCCATGGGCAGGGACACCTTCCACTAGCC
The DNA here is from genome assembly GCF_001604755.1 of Lepidothrix coronata. Taxonomy (NCBI): domain Eukaryota; kingdom Metazoa; phylum Chordata; class Aves; order Passeriformes; family Pipridae; genus Lepidothrix; species Lepidothrix coronata. Next base: position 175,948 of record NW_016690424.1, read on the forward strand.
CAGGTTGCTCCAAGCCCCATCCAACCTGGGATGCTTCCAGGGATGGGGCAGCCACAGCTTCTCAGGGCAGAAGGTTTTGTTTCACCCCTGCTTTTTCTTCAGAAGAAAAAATTCAGTGTAAGTAATAAAAGAGAATATAGATAGAAAAATAATCCTTCTTTGAACAATTTCAGAATTCACTTTCAAATTACCCATTTACTCTAAGGTTAAGTAAGTGAAAAGTGCTGCAGGGAGGTTTAGTACCCCAGGCAGTCCAGGGTCCTGCAGGAATTCATATCCTGATGCCTCTATCCCTAACTGCATCAGAGGCATCACTTACCTCGTGGATTTTTCCCTGATCGGATTCTGTCCTGCAGTAAAAAGTTGAATCTCACATTCTGTTGTCTCTCAGGGTCTGTTTGCCTGTATAACCTCAGGTGTGTTGTGTCTGGAGTTGTTTTGTGTGGGCAAAGTGAACCTCTGAGGAGCACATTACTGTGAGCAGCATAAAGCCCGTGCTGTTGTGTGCACTGAGGCCAAGAGATGAACTCAGAGGGTTTAGGATTCCATTTGTTCTGCAGAAGAGGAAAACACATAATTTAGGTGAGAATTAGGAGCAGGAGCAAGGTAACATCCAGTTAAGCAAGGACCTGAATGGAAGTGAAATACAGAGATGGCATTAAGGGAATTTCCCTCTCTTTGGGTGTTGCCTTTGTCTCTATCTCATACGTTTGTATGAGGAGTAAAAGCAGGACAGAATGAGGGTTTGTGCTAGAACTGCCTTTTGGGGACTTGCACAGTAGATGGAATGTTCTGAAGTCTTCCCAGGTCACATTGTGTTGAACTGTGCACACACCAGAGTTTGCTTCTAACCCAGCTCTGGTTTTGCCTCAGTACTGAGGAACTGGGTGGGGAAAAGGTGCCGTGGCCTTTATAGCTGCATGCGTTGATTTTAATGTGGGTGTTTTTGCCTCCCTATAGTGACACTGCTCACCTGCCTTTCAGTTGTACAGAGAAATGCCTGGTTTTAGTCTGCTGCTGACAGGCAGTTCTTCACCAGCTGAAAACTCTACCTGCTGGCAGAGCTGAGTCCCAGGGAAATCCCTGCCAGCTGCATATCGCAAATAAACATTATGGATTTTAATGAGCAGTTCCACGGCCACATAAAACAGCTGCCTGGAAGTAACACTGCTGCTGCTGCTGCCCATGGGTTCAGAAGAGAGCCCCTGACAAACTGGTGGGTCTCTTCCAACCCACAAATATCCTTATCCTGCAAGGATCATGTCCCCTGGTACGCACTTTGCCAGCATCACTCATTGGTGATGTGAAAGGAGGTTCTCATATGTTGGTGATAAATAAATCTGCCATATAAAGCAGTGTAGTTAAGACTCAGAGCCTGCTTACAAAAAAGTAAATAAGTTCATCAAGCACTTTCCAAGAACAGATTTTCTAATCTCTAAGCCAGTCCTTAAACCTTTGCGTCTAATTGATTTTATTCTTCTTGTGTTTGCGTAAAGTAATAATTTTCCAGTGTTCCTTTCTACCTTTAAATCACTTAATTTTTATTTTTTTTTTTTTTTTGCAAAACATCAGTTCCTTCCTCCTTATTTCTCAAGAGGCTGCCACCTGGAACATCACATTTTGCTGCAGTCAGTTTTCAGAAGTACAAAATAAAGCATCTGTAAAAACAGTACTGTTAAGTATGTGATAGATCATGTTCAGGGGGAATAAAATAAAACCAGCCCCTACACTGGCAGTGCTGTTACTGATGGCAGAGCAGTGTGTTTTGTCATCTGTGTGGGCTGTGGTCGTTGTGAAGGAGGATCAGAATATCCCACAATGGTCTGGGTTGGAAGGGACCTTAAAGCCCATCTCATTCCACCCCCTGCCATGGGCAGGGACACCTTCCACTAGCCCAGGGTGCTCCAAGCCCCATCCAACCTGGCTTTGGACACTCCCAGGGATGGGGCAGCCACAGCTTCTCTGGGCAACCTGTGCCAGGGCCTCACCACCTTCAAAGGGAGGAATTTCTTCCTAATATTTAATCTAAATCTGTCATCTTTTAGTATTAGAACAAGGGGGGATGTTTTTAAACTATCTGCCCTTAAAAATATGAATTCCTCCTGTCTGAGCTGAGCCCAAGCTGCGTTCCTGCCTCTGACTGGGCACATCTCACTGCTCTGATTCCCAGCACACTGGGAAGGCGAGCGGAGCCATGTGGGACTGTGCATAACCTGTGCCCAAGAGAGGAGGAGGAGGTAGAGAAATGCAGTTTTGGGGTTTCATTAAGGGCAACATCTTTTGTATTCTCCTGCCCTTCCAAATAACTAGGGCCATACAGTGAAGGAGAAGCACATGACAGGGTTGCTTCCATGTGAGCTGCAAGTTCCTCTGTCAGCCCTGCAGGTCTCTCCAGGTTTGTCATCCATCTGCCCATCACAAACAGCTGAGAGTCTATGCAGCTCATCCTCCCCAAGGCTTTAGGATCCTCTGGATGAAAGAGGGGTGCCAGGTAAGCAGTACAATAACAACAATAACAATCCAAGGGCATTTGTTAACTCTCTAGGCCGCACATCTAAAGAGCCCTTGACTCAGTTTTGCAAAATGGAGATTTCAGTTTTAAATATCAGCCTTCCCCATTCTCAGAGGAATTCTGTGTACCTGGTAGCAGCAACATCAGGGATCTAGGTCTGATTTTTTAAAAGATGGCTCTTAACCCACTGAATAAAGACAGAGCTGTCTCCATCACTGGTTAATTTTCACCCTGTAACTGAGGACTAACCCATGACTTCAGACTGTGTGGTGGCTGCTGGTAACAAATTCAGCCTTTTTCTCCTGAGCTTTGTGGAGGTGGTAGGTCAGCAGCAGTGGGAAGCTCAGTAATAGCTGGAAGGTGATTCTGACTGTTGTTCCACTCGAGTCAGGTGTCCTGCAGCATCCCTTTGGAGCCTCCTCCGGAGGATGTACAAGAGCTGAACTCTGAGTAGCGATGGTGCAGGCTGGCCAACACCTCAAATAATTTGGGTAAAATGAAGTGCAGACAGTAGCTCTAAAAACAGCTGACTCAGCTCTGGCAGCTTCCCAGCTCAGCAGGTGACACTGGTGAGTACAACTAACTCTCCCAGTGACCCTTTCCTACTCCCAGGTGTTGTAGGTGTGACCTGTGCAGAAGGTGATGTACAGGCACAGGGCTTAGAGCTCATGGAGTATCTTCCTTTGTGTGTTAGCTCAGATTTTAATTCATGCCAGGCTTTTTTTGATCTACCATTGCATTTTCTTTAAGATCAGGATGATGTGCTGCCAGCTGAGCAGTGTCTGAAGGGTGTCTGCATCAGGGGGTTAAATCAAAGTGATGGCACTGCCCTTCAACTCGCTCATGTGAGGCTCCTGTCACTTGTGAGCCCTCTAATTTCATTACTCAGCAAGCTGCTGAAATTGATTTTGGTTCTCCAGCTGTTAGCAAGGGTAAAATTACATTTTTACTAGATTTCAGGCTTTCAGCAAATTAACTTGAAGCCAATCAGGATTCTTCAGGGAGTATAGGAAGCAGAATAATTAGCCAAGCCATAAAAATCTAACTCAAAAAAAAAGCTGCCAAATAAAAGGCCAGTTCTCTCTTTAAAAGTTTTATATCAGTGTGGTTCCACTTACGTAAATTATTGGTATAAACGAAGGGTCCTTGCTCCCTTTCTGCAGCATGAATTTTAATATATTTTCTCCAATTAATAGGAATAATGTGTTTTGAGTTCTTATTAGGAGAATATTGCTGTAACCACTTACAGAATCTCTTCCAGAGGATGCTCATGGACTTTCCTTCCTTCAGGGATGCCTCTCATGCTTGAGAATTAAAACCAGTTTGAGGCGTTCTTATATAGAATCTGCAGACCCATTTCCCCAGGTGATACCATGCCTCTTGTTAGGTGGAGATGTTCAGTCAGTCTCAGTTTAACTTTTGGAGTTTGGGACAGTTGTAGCTGTGACCACAGTTCTTGTGCAGGAAGGTGCCCTTGTTTGTGGGTGTATCTCCTGTTTTCCACAGGAAAAGCACCTGCTGGTTTTTTCATCACCATATTTTGACTTACTCTTTTTTCTCTCTGTAGCCTGTAACCCTTGGGTTTCAGGTGCAGTTGGTGGGCCAGCCTGGGCACTCCATGGGCAGCCAGAGGTCTCTGTCCTGGCACCTTTTGTCTGGGAGGAATTTTTGTCTGTGTGGAATTTTGGGAGTCAGGCTTGCAGTTTCAGTGCAGGGCTGAAAAAAGCAAACAAGAGCCCTTATCCCCAGGAAAGAAAGCCTGTTTTAGACTTGTGGTCTCTGCTTTGGTCTCCCATGAGCTGTCCATCCCTACAAGCTCTTCTGCTGCCTTTCCTTGCCACTGCTGCCATTTTTCCAGCTTCTTTATCAAGAGGGTTAGAGGAATCATCCTGTCTCCCTCTTTCTGAGCCTATCTCCAGATATGCTTGTCTGTCCCTCAGGTGGTGGGTTCTTATCTCTCTGACATGGCAATCTTAGCCTTTACTACTTGGATAATTTCACTGTCATGAGGCACATCAAGTGCCACCTTATCCTTGTTTCCAATCTCAAAACATCCCAGTAGCTGTCAACATGTATTACCTCGCTTTCATTTCTTCACCTGCCTCTTGTGCTCAGCAATGTCCATCTTTATTTTATCCCTGAAACTATTTTCCCCACTTTTTTCTTTTGATTCTTCTCTGCTCTCCAGGACATAAACGTGCCATTATGCCTTGGCATATTTTTGCAAGTTTATTTTTGAACATGCCCCCTTCCTTAGCTGTATTCTAGAAAAGAACAAATCAAAATGAATTTCCTCAGCATCCCTGATGTAACATGTATGTAATATATATGGGGGAATATGTGCTTATTCCTATTTAAATAGATGGAATAAGTGGTTTATTGGTGATGGAATAAATGGTGGAGGAGGTGGGTAGGAGGCACAGGACCTGGATAAGGGAAGGGGGGAAGCTTGTTCTTGGGTTCCTGAAGTTTGGAATTCCAAGCCCAGAGAGGCAGGTTTGGTTTTTACCTGGTGGGTAACGCCATCTGAAGCCCGAGGGATGATGTCAGCGTTCCCAAAGATGCTCCAGAACCTCACAGCATCTCTTTGCCTTGGCTCCTGGACTGTGCAGGGCTGCAGGTGGTGGTCAGGACTCCTGGATGGAATAACGTGGTAGAGTAAAAGCAGTGACTGTAAAGCCCATGGACAACCGTTCCTCTCCAGCCTCGTTGTTTCGTAGGGGCAGGAAATTCTCGTTTTCAATTCTCGTTTTCAATTCTCATTTTCAGTTCTCACAAAGCAGTAAAATCGGCACTGGCCAGTTTTGGCTTTTTTTATGCTCCAGCAGCAACATCTTGTGGCTCCTGGGGTTATTGCACACGCCGGGCGCTGCTGTTCTGTGTCCGCAAGGTTCTTGAATCCTTTCCAGGGATTTCTCCGTCGTTCCCTCCCAGCGAGGAGGGCGGGAACCCGCCTGCCGCTCCCACCGCCACCTTTTGTAGGTTTTTAAGGGGAAGGCGCAGAGAATATCGTGTTTATCCTAAGCTGGTGTGGAGCGGTTGAGGCCATGTGCCATGGTGTGTCCCATCCTCAGCAGGGGGGTCCCCTCAGTGCAGGGGGATGAGATCCCTCAGTGCAGGGGGATGAGATCCCCTCAGTGCAGGGAGAGGAGATCCCCCAGTGCAGGGGGAGGAGATCCCCTCAGTGCAGGGGGAGGAGATCCCCTCAGTGCAGGGGGAGGAGATCCCCTCAGTGCAGGGGGAG